>NC_135479.1:67282016-67374393 GCF_052094955.1 Ictidomys tridecemlineatus | reverse complement strand
ATGCCAATCAAAATTTCTAAGGGGATATATGTCCTTCACATATGTACCCAAAATATTCATTTTCCTCTACATTGTTTCATGTATAAACTTGTTGAAGTATAAGCTCACCACAGCTTGAATTTTTAGTTACCTCAGTGTATTGGGGGGAAGTGATCTCTTCATGAAATTTGTATTTTCCAAATTCAGAATACTCTCAAGAATATAACTGTGATGGCAGGAGGATTATATATGTGTATATAAAAATATACATTGTGACCCAGGCGACAGAGACAGGGAGTCAGGAAGTTACATATTTGTGAATTTTGAAAAGTCATGGAGAAATAAAAGGAGAAAAATGTGTGGGAGGTTTTATAATATGTATCTCTGATGAAGCAAAAGGCAAGTCCAAGTAGACACCGTGCCTCCTATCAAATGCCTCTACTTCTAGTCCTCTGGAGTATTTTTATCGATGTTATGATAAGGAGTCAGAGTCCAGTAAGTTATGGGTTAGTGTCAGAGATTCGATATTTCAAATGGCAAAACGGAAAATGGGTCTAATATACATGCGAACATGTGCCACATAAAAATCTTCCACTGTCATCCACCACAATGCCTTGACAATACTATCACCCCAAATAACACACGATGAGAGGAGAAGAAGAAAAAAATCTGTGAATAAGTATCTGGATTAGAAATTCTGAGGAGCTCACAAACTTGGGTGTGGCAGAAGAGATTCCAAAAGTAGGGGGCAGGGTAAACAAACCACAAACATGGAACATTGCTGGCCTAATGACTTCTTGACTATCTGCCTCTGACATTTGTGCACTAGAAATATAGCTTTGTGCTTTAGCTTCCTTTGCAGTGAGACCATGAAAGCTTGCTCTCAGTCTATGTGAACAGGAGGACATGGTTTTATATTTTCCAATACGAGCAGGAGGCAGCAGAGCTGAATCCTCTCTTTGTAGGGTAACTGTGGCCATGGGCTATGAATGTCTCCCTGGGTGGATTGTGAAGCCTTTGGCTCACCCTCCAGTTTTAATGGCATTTCTTGCAGCTTCTCTGGAAATTTGGTGGGTGTTTTTTTTTTGAAATACATAAAGGTCAACTGGGGCACGGTGCAGGAGGGAGCTCTGTCACGTGGGGTGGTTCAGGGTCTGAAGGAAAAAACACAAACTGGGCTGCTACCCAGTATATCTTTCCCCCTTGGGCATAGCAACTTGATTCTGAGCATCACACCAAATCCTCTCCCCACAACAACATGCCTTTATATTTTAGGGTCTGCTGGCTGCACCTTGTCAGTCACATGTCATTCGAAGAAATGACAGGAGCACAGGGGCCCACCACTGATGTTGGTCACACATCTGCACTTCATTGCTCCAGGCCCTGTTCCCTGCTGGCTCCTACTCACTGGCATCTCGGTTCTTCACCATGGTCAGGAATTCCACTCAGTCAAAAATGGCACTCCCTGGTTCAGTCATGATGAGCAACAGGAGATCTAAAGGTTCTCCAGGGATTTCTGGTCATGGGATTCTCAAACACTTCACGCTATTGCCCTAGCCATATTTCAGGAATGAAGAAGTTGGCATTGTGGGTTTTGATTCATTCAGGAGCCATTACCTGTTGAGGAATCTCCTTTCCGTAGAAGCTCTGGAGATTGCATGCAGGCAAAGCTTTTCAAGGAGTGGCGAAAGGTCCCAGGAATCCAGGCCCATTGGGGTCTCAAATATGAGGTTCATGTGAGTTTTGGCTCTCAACTAGAGCTGAAAAGGCTTTAACAGCAAAATCATGTGAAATCCTGGCTGAGATTTCCAGTGCTGTGGAGAAAGCCACCCTCAGCGTAGATCTCAGTTTCCAAAGGCTCCTCTAATGCCTGGCCTTGGAAAATCCCAACACAATTCATGGCAAGAGTTCTCTGAGATCAGTTCCAGAACTCAGTCTCTAATGGCATCACACCAGAGTTCAAGCTGTAGTTGACCCAGTCATCTTTTCCAACCGCCACACAAAAGACCACTATTCTAACAAAAACGCTCCTACATGGCCCTTGTCTTCTTCCATACAGACACTCATCATAACATTCTGGCTGGGGGTTTGCATAGGGGAAGCCGTCTTAGATGGTGTGCCGAGTAAGCTCTCATGCCTACCATATGCCAAATGTCATGGTGGCCTGGACACCCTTCCTGAGAAACAGGATATATAAAATGGGCCTCTACTTCATACTGCTCTGCTTCTCAAATTCGAGGCCTCCTGCCTGCCAGGGGTAGATTCTTTATGCGTACTGGACTCATGAAAAAACCCAAACACCTGTGTGCTAGTTCCTGGAGCACTTGCAACAACTCATTTGACCCACAGGATCCCTGTTCTGACTTCATAGTGGTCAGGAGCCTGACCAGAGGAAGGCAAGAGACTTCATCCAATATTACACTTCTTTTTCATTCTTTTAGATTTGGATGGACACATGGGATTTTTCTTGAGTTCTTTTGGGTGCCTAGAATGTAATTCACAGCCACACACAGGGCCAAGAGTCTGATTCAGACACAGCTTTTACAAAGCACTTTACCTAAAAGGCAGAGATTAGGCCTCCTCATTTCCATTGGAAACTGTTTTCTGAAGGATTCCCAAAATAGTGCCTGAAGGCAAACACCTCCCTGACTTAGAGGGGAACAGAACAATAGGGAGGAAAGAAGCCTGGAGAAATTCTTTTCTTTAATTGAACACTGTGGCACTGACAGCTCCTAATCATGCAACTTGGGTGGCTATCTATCCAAGCAGGGATTCTCCAGAGGGATCCTTACCAGTCACGCTAATTTTTGACTTTTCTGAGATGCTTGGCATTCCCTTCAGCAATCCAGTCCATGGTCATGTCACAAAGCTTGATGGTGGTACACATCTTGGACACAAAACCACGAACCCCTTCAGAGAGCGGCCGAAATTCAGGAAGAATACAGGAACTTAGGATCTTGGTAGGTGTTGCCCATCTGCAAGGCAAGCAGCAGTCTATTCATAAATTGGACATGAGGAGTCCTGCAAAGATTTCCACTACACAGGATACATTCACGGCTGCATTCTTCTCTCTACTCACTTTAACCACAAACCCAGTGGGATCCACTGACATAGAAAGACTCACTAGTTAACAGTCCATTTTAAACCAACAACAACAACAACAAGAAAACGGTTTTCATTCATGCTCTCAGAACATGAGACAAAAGTACAAATTGAAAAACACACCCACTAAGACACACAAACCACCCCTGTATTTGGTCTGCATCTATCCACTCTGTCCTCTGACTGGTGGGTGAGAATATCTTCCTTAGCAGTGGCCTGCCCTGTCTCAGCTCTGGTCTCCTTGTCCATCTGTGTGTAGTTGTCAGGAGCCAGCAATGAGCCAATACTTCTCTCTCAGGAACAACCCCTGTCCAGACCATTCAAGGCATTTTGCTAACCACACATCACTAGGTGCCAAGAAAGAATGACTCTGGCCTTGGTACAGAGAAACAAGTGAGCCCACTGGGACTGGAACTGCTTGTGGGTGCCTCGCCTCCTGGTTCCCAAGTTCAGAGAGTTCCATCACTAAGGAAGTGAGGTGAGGTCACTTCCTTCAGGAAGTGAATGAGGTCACTGCCTTGACAACCACTTTGTCCTAACAGTAGTTTCTAAGGGTCCCATGAGATGGAGGCTGCCCCACCTTCCTGGGACATTTTCCCAAGACATAAAGTTCTATATACCCTAGGAGCCCGGATTCAGCAACCCACACAGGCCTGATTGTGTCCATCTTCTCTGCATTGAGAAGAGGGTGGCTGATTCAGCCACATCTCTTCATCTTGACTGGGTTTTTGGCCATGGAAGATGACTTTAGACCTCACAGGTCCTACCTAGCTGCCTACATTTGCTCCACGGATTATTTCTGCATCTACCTTTGAGCTTCTCAGCAGCTGTAGGATTCCCTACATTCCTACACAGCAAGATCAACTCAGGACCTGCTGTTATGTGAAAATAGACAAAGGGAACAGGGTATGGTTAAGGACATATCAGGTTCTATTTTGGGTAGGAGTCATTCTGCTGGATGAATATGGGTATTGGGAACTGGGATATTTATAGAATGTAAGGAGAAATGTGAGTATGAAAATAGAAAACTAGGTAAGATCTGAAGCACACAAGGGTGTTGGGCCCTTGACTTGCACACATAGTTGTGATTTATGTTCTGCAGAGGTGAATCCTCTCAATCCATATACAATGGCATAAGAACTTGTTCCTGGGACTACTGAATGTAAAACCGACCTTCCAGTGAAATTGAGATACTAGGCAGATTCCAGTGTAGGGAAAGGAAGAAGTGTGAGTTTAGGATTTGGACAAAAGGCCCATTTTGCAATGGAATGAAGTTCTATTAGAGTGTAAATGGGAATGTCAGCACACATGAAGAGTCAGTCACAACAAGGCACTTGGGGAAATAGATATCAATAGTGATGTTAGGAGATCTGGAATGTACAAAATGAGTGACAAGATCAGGGATATTTTGAACAGGGGGGTGATTGAATTAACCTATGTTAAAAAGAAACAAGTGTATACACACCATAGGATTGAAATTTGAAAAGAGTAGGAAACACAGATATAGATGATTTTAGTAATCCATGCTCTCATTAAAATGAGGCTTTTGTACAAGAATAAGATAAGTGTGAATTTTGCATTTTGTGTCCAGAAGATGATGTGATGAAAGGAATACATGGAACAGGGGACAGGCATATTTCTTCCACTATTTCTGGGAGCATGTTTTTGAAACCCTATGATTTAGGGTTTGGGGATAAAAATAGGTGGACCTGGGTCTACGTATATAAAGATGATGCATGAATAGACCATATGGTGAAAAAAAGAACTATAACAGGTTACTATTTTGAATAATGAATTGAATTGATATTTTAATAAATACATGAAATCTGGTATTCACATACAAATATTCAATCCCAGTAGGCAAACATCTATTGGTAATATTAGGGTTACTAATTATACCAAACTGGGTTTGAGTTTTGCTTCGAAAATGATGATGGAATTCAAAAGTAATGTGTTTTAAAAGAAATCTCATGAAAAAGCAAGTAAAGATCCATAGAGAAATCCATGGGTTCTGATACCGGGAGTGAAGTGAATCATATGCATATCAATTTGTGAATATTGGATGCAATGATACATCCTATGATTTATCATTTTCGAAGAAATAGGAATTTAACAATTTTGAATGAAAATTTACTTCAGAATACACATCATGTTTCATATGAATATTCTTTCATTGATGTTCAACTGGGTCACTTACTGTAGAAATATTAGGGTTCATACTCAATCTTCACTCAAGTTCATTTTGAGTATTCAGAAATGAATATGTAGAGCAAGAAAATGAATATGTCTGAAAATTATCTTGTGAAAAGTTGATTTAAATCAACACAGATGGACATGAAAGAATCAAGGTAGTATAAGTATATGACACATGTATTTCATGTTTGCAAATCCATAGTATATATTTAATATATTAAAATGTAAGGTACCTATGCCAATCAAAATTCCTAAGGGGATATATGTCCTTCACATATGTACCCCAAATATTCATTTTCCTCTACATTGTTTCATGTATAAACTTGTTGAAGTATAAGCTCACCACAGCTTGATTTTTAGTTACCTCAGTGTATTGGGGGGAAGTGATCTCTTCATGAAATTTGTATTTTCCAAATTCAGAATACTCTCAAGAATATAACTGTGATGGCAGGAGGATTATATATGTGTATATAAAAATATACATTGTGACCCAGGCGACAGAGACAGGGAGTCAGGAAGTTACATATTTGTGAATTTTGAAAAGTCATGGAGAAATAAAAGGAGAAAAATGTGTGGGAGGTTTTATAATATGTATCTCTGATGAAGCAAAAGGCAAGTCCAAGTAGACACCGTGCCTCCTATCAAATGCCTCTACTTCTAGTCCTCTGGAGTATTTTTATCGATGTTATGATAAGGAGTCAGAGTCCAGTAAGTTATGGGTTAGTGTCAGAGATTCGATATTTCAAATGGCAAAACGGAAAATGGGTCTAATATACATGCGAACATGTGCCACATAAAAATCTTCCACTGTCATCCACCACAATGCCTTGACAATACTATCACCCCAAATAACACACGATGAGAGAAGAAGAAGAAAAAAATCTGTGAATACATATCTGGATTAGAAATTCTGAGGAGCTCACAAACGTGGGTGTGGCAGAAGAGATTCCAAAAGTAGGGGGCAGGGTAAACAAACCACAAACATGGAACATTGCTGGCCTAATGACTTCTTGACTATCTGCCTCTGACATTAGTGCACTAGAAATATAGCTTTGTGCTTTAGCTTCCTTTGCAGTGAGACCATGAAAGCTTGGTCTCAGTCTATGTGAACAGGAGGACATGGTTTATATTTTCCAATACCAGCAGGAGGCAGCAGAGCTGAATCCTCTCTTTGTAGGGTAACTGTGGCCATGGGCTATGAATGTCTCCCTGGGTGGATTGTGAAGCCTTTGGCTCACCCTCCAGTTTTAATGGCATTTCTTGCAGCTTCTCTGGAAATTTGGTGGGTGTTTTTTTTTTTTGAAATACATAAAGGTCAACTGGGGCACGGTGCAGGAGGGAGCTCTGTCACGTGGGGTGGTTCAGGGTCTGAAGGAAAAAACACAAACTGGGCTGCTACCCAGTATATCTTTCCCCCTTGAGCATAGCAACTTGATTCTGACCATCACACCAAATCCTCTCCCCACAACAACATGCCTTTATATTTTAGGGTCTGCTGGCTGCACTTTGTCAGTCATATGTCATTCGAAGAAATGACAGGAGCACAGGGGCCCACCACTGATGTTGGTCACACATCTGCACTTCATTGCTCCAGGCCCAGTTCCCTGCTGGCTTCTACTCACTGGCATCTCGGTTCTTCACCATGGTCAGGAATTCCACTCAGTCAAAAATGGCACTCCCTGGTTCAGTCATGATGAGCAACAAGAGATCTAAAGGTTCTCCAGGGATTTCTGGTCATGGGATTCTCAAACACTTCACGCTATTGCCCTAGCCATATTTCAGGAATGAAGAAGTTGGCACTGTGGGTTTTGATTCCTTCAGGAGCCATTACCTGTTGAGGAATCTCCTTTCAGTAGAAGCTCTGGAGATTGCATGCAGGCAAAGCTTTTCAAGGAGTGGCGAAAGGTCCCAGGAATCCAGGCCCATTGGGGTCTCAAATATGAGGTTCATGTGAGTTTTGGCTCTCAACTAGAGCTGAAAAGGCTTTAACAGCAAAATCATGTGAAATCCTGGCTGAGATTTCCAGTGCTGCGGAGAAAGCCACCCTCAGCGTAGATCTCAGTTTCCAAAGGCTCCTCTAATGCCTGGCCTTGGAAAATCCCAACACAATTCATGGCAAGAGTTCTCTGAGATCAGTTCCAGAACTCAGTCTCTAATGGCATCACACCAGAGTTCAAGCTGTAGTTGACCCAGTCATCTTTTCCAACCGCCACACAAAAGACCACTATTCTAACAAAAACGCTCCTACATGGCCCTTGTCTTCTTCCATACAGACACTCATCATAACATTCTGGCTGGGGGTTTGCATAGGGGAAGCCGTCTTAGATGGTGTGCCGAGTAAGCTCTCATGCCTACCATATGCCAAATGTCATGGTGGCCTGGACACCCTTCCTGAGAAACAGGATATATGAAATGGGCCTCTACTTTATACTGCTCTGCTTCTCAAATTCGAGGCCTCCTGCCTGCCAGGGGTAGATTCTTTATGCGTACTGGACTCATGAAAAAACCCAAACACCTGTGTGCTAGTTCCTGGAGCACTTGCAACAACTCATTTGACCCAGAGGATCCCTGTTCTGACTTCATAGTGGTCAGGAGCCTGACCAGAGGAAGGCAAGAGACTTCATCCAATATTACACTTCTTTTTCATTCTTTTAGATTTGGATGGACACATGGGATTTTTCTTGAGTTCTTTTGGGTGCCTAGAATGTAATTCACAGCCACACACAGGGCCAAGAGTCTGATTCAGACACAGCTTTTACAAAGCACTTTACCTAAAAGGCAGAGATTAGGCCTCCTCATTTCCATTGGAAACTGTTTTCTGAAGGATTCCCAAAATAGTGCCTGAAGGCAAACACCTCCCTGACTTAGAGGGGAACAGAACAATAGGGAGGAAAGAAGCCTGGAGAAAAACTTTTCTTTAATTGAACACTGTGGCACTGACAGCTCCTAATCATGCAACTTGGGTGGCTATCTATCCAAGCAGGGATTCTCCAGAGGGATCCTTACCAGTCACGCTAATTTTTGACTTTTCTGAGATGCTTGGCATTCCCTTCAGCAATCCAGTCCATGGTCATGTCACAAAGCTTGATGGTGGTACACATCTTGGAAACAAAACCACGAACCCCTTCAGAGAGTGGCCGAAATTCAGGAAGAATACAGGAACTTAGGATCTTGGTAGGTGTTGCCCATCTGCAAGGCAAGCAGCAGTCCATTCATAAATTGGCCATTAGGAGTCCTGCAAAGATTTCCACTACACAGGATACATTCACGGCTGCATTCTTCTCTCTACTCACTTTAACCACAAACCCAGTGGGATCCACTGACATAGAAAGACTCACTAGTTAACGGTCCATTTTAAACCAACAACAACAACAAAACGGTTTTCATTCATGCTCTCAGAACATGAGACAAAAGTACAAATTGAAAAACACACCCACTAAGACACACAAACCACCCCTGTATTTGGTCTGCATCTATCCACTCTGTCCTCTGACTGGTGGGTGAGAATATCTTCCTTAGCAGTGGCCTGCCCTGTCTCAGCTCTGGTCTCCTTGTCCATCTGTGTGTAGTTGTCAGGAGCCAGCAATGAGCCAATACTTCTCTCTCAGGAACAACCCCTGTCCAGACCATTCAAGGCATTTTGCTATCCACACATCACTAGGTGCCAAGAAAGAATGACTCTGGCCTTGGTACAGAGAAACAAGTGAGCCCACTGGGACTGGAACTGCTTGTGGGTGCCTCGCCTCCTGGATCCCAAGTTCAGAGAGTTCCATCACTAAGGAAGTGAGGTGAGGTCACTTCCTTCAGGAAGTGAATGAGGTCACTGCCTTGACAACCACTTTGTCCTAACAGTAGTTTCTAAGGGTCCCATGAGATGGAGGCTGCCCCACCTTCCTGGGACATTTTCCCAAGACATAAAGTTCTATATACCCTAGGAGCCCAGATTCAGCAACCCACACAGGCCTGATTGTGTCCATCTTCTCTGCATTGAGAAGAGGGTGGCTGATTCAGCCACATCTCTTCATCTTGACTGGGTTTTTGGCCATGGAAGATGACTTTAGACCTCACAGGTCCTACCTAGCTGCCTACATTTGCTCCACGGATTATTTCTGCATCTACCTTTGAGCTTCTCAGCAGCTGTAGGATTCCCTACATTCCTACACGGCAAGATCAACTCAGGACCTGCTGTTATGTGAAAATAGACAAAGGGAACAGGGTATGGTTAAGGACATATCAGGTTCTATTTTGGGTAGGAGTCATTCTGCTGGATGAATACGGGTATTGGGAACTGGGATATTTATAGAATGTAAGGAGAAATGTGAGAATGAAAATAGAAAACTAGGTAAGATCTGAAGCACACAAGGGTGATGGGCCCTTGACTTGCACACATAGTTGTGATTTATGTTCTGCAGAGGTGAATCCTCTCAATCCATATACAATGGCATAAGATCTTGTTCCTGGGACTACTGAATGTAAAACCGACCTTCCAGTGAAATTGAGATACTAGGCAGATTCCAGTGTAGGGAAAGGAAGAAGTGTGAGTTTAGGATTTGGACAAAAGGCCCATTTTGCAATCGAATGAAGTTCTATTAGAGTGTAAATGGCAATGTCAGCACACATGAAGAGTCAGTCACAACAAGGCACTTGGGGAAATAGATATCAATAGTGATGTTAGGAGATCTGGAATGTACAAAATGAGTGACAAGATCAGGGATATTTTGAACAGGGGGGTGATTGAATTAACATGTGTTAAAAAGAAACAAGTGTATACACACCATAGGATTGAAATTTGAAAAGAGTAGGAAACACAGATATAGATGATTGTAGTAATCCATGCTCTCATTAAAATGAGGCTTTTGTACAAGAATAAGATAAGTGTGAATTTTGCATTTTGTGTCCAGAAGATGATGTGAAGAAAGGAATACATGGAGCAGGGGACAGGCGTATTTCTTCCACTATTTCTGGGAGCATGTTTTTGAAACCCTATGATTTAGGGTTTGGGGATAAAAATAGGTGGACCTGGGTCTACGTATATAAAGATGATGCATGAATAGACCATATGGTGAAAAAAAGAACTATAACAGGTTACTATTTTGAATAATGGATTGAATTGATATTTCAATAAATAGATGAAATCTGGTATTCACATACAAATATTCAATCCCAGTAGGCATACATCTATTGGTAATATTAGGGTTACTAATTATACCAAACTGGGTTTGAGTTTTGCTTCGAAAATGATGATGGAATTCAAAAGTAATGTGTTTTCAAAGAAATCTCATGAAAAAGCAAGTAAAGATCCATAGAGAAATCCATGGGTTCTGATACCGGGAGTGAAGTGAATCATATGCATATCAATTTGTGAATATTGGATGAAATGATACATCCTATGATTTATCATTTTTGAAGAAATAGGAATTTAACAATTTTGAATGAAAATTTACTTCAAAATAAACATCATGTTTCATATGAATATTCTTTCATTGATGTTCAACTGGGTCACTTGCTGTAGAAATATTAGGGTTCGTACTCAATCTTCACTCAAGTTCATTTTGAGTATTCAGAAATGAATATGTAGAGCAAGAAAATGAATATGTCTGAGAAATATCTTGTGAAAAGTTGATTTAAATCAACACAGATGGACATGAAAGAATCAAGGTAGTATAAGTATATGACACATGTATTTCATGTTTGCAAATCCGTAGTATATATTTAATATATTAAAGTGTAAGGTACCTATGCCAATCAAAATTCCTAAGGGGATATATGTCCTTCACATATGTACCCAAAATATTCATTTTCCTCTACATTGTTTCATGTATAAACTTGTTGAAGTATAAGCTCACCACAGCTTGAATTTTTAGTTACCTCAGTGTATTGGGGGGAAGTGATCTCTTCATGAAATTTGTATTTTCCAAATTCAGAATGCTCTCAAGAATATAACTGTGATGGCAGGAGGATTATATATGTGTATATAAAAATATACATTGTGACCCAGGCGACAGAGACAGGGAGTCAGGAAGTTATATATTTGTGTATTTTGAAAAGTCATGGAGAAATAAAAGGAGAAAAATGTGTGGGAGGTTTTATAATATGTATTTCTGATGAAGCAAAAGGCAAGTCCAAGTAGACACCGTGCCTCCTATCAAATGCCTCTACTTCTAGTCCTCTGGAGTATTTTTATCGATGTTATGATAAGGAGTCAGAGTCCAGTAAGTTATGGGTTAGTGTCAGAGATTCGATATTTCAAATGGCAAAATGGAAAATGGGTCTAATATACATGCAAACATGTGCCACATAAAAATCTTCCACTGTCATCCACCACAATGCCTTGACAATACTATCACCCCAAATAACACACGATGAGAGGAGAAGAAGAAAAAAATCTGTGAATACATATCTGGATTAGAAATTCTGAGGAGCTCACAAACTTGGGTGTGGCAGAAGAGATCCCAAAAGTAGGGGGCAGGGTAAACAAACCACAAACATGGAACATTGCTGGCCTAATGACTTCTTGACTATCTGCCTCTGACATTTGTGCACTAGAAATATAGCTTTGTGCTTTAGCTTCCTTTGCAGTGAGACCATGAAAGCTTGGTCTCAGTCTATGTGAACAGGAGGACATGGTTTTATATTTTCCAATACCAGCAGGAGGCAGCAGAGGTGAATCCTCTCTTTGTAGGGTAACTGTGGCCATGGGGTATGAATGTCTCCCTGGGTGGATTGTGAAGCCATTGGCTCACCCTCCAGTTTTAATGGCATTTCTTGCAGCTTCTCTGGAAATTTGGTGGGTGTTTTTTTTTGAAATACATAAAGGTCAACTGGGGCACGGTGCAGGAGGGAGCTCTGTCACGTGGGGTGGTTCAGGGTCTGAAGGAAAAAACACAAACTGGGCTGCTACCCAGTATATCTTTCCCCCTTGAGCATAGCAAATTGATTCTGAGCATCACACCAAATCCTCTCCCCACAACAACATGCCTTTATATTTTAGGGTCTGCTGGCTGCACCTTGTCAGTCACATGTCATTCGAAGAAATGACAGGAGCACAGGGGCCCACCACTGATGTTGGTCACACATCTGCACTTCATTGCTCCAGGCCCAGTTCCCTGCTGGCTCCTACTCACTGGCATCTCGGTTCTTCACCATGGTCAGGAATTCCACTCAGTCAAAAATGGCACTCCCTGGTTCAGTCATGATGAGCAACAGGAGATCTAAAGGTTCTCCAGGGATTTCTGGTCATGGGATTCTCAAACACTTCACGCTATTGCCCTAGCCATATTTCAGGAATGAAGAAGTTGGCACTGTGGGTTTTGATTCATTCAGGAGCCATTACCTGTTGAGGAATCTCCTTTCAGTAGAAGCTCTGGAGATTGCATGCAGGCAAAGCTTTTCAAGGAGTGGCGAAAGGTCCCAGGAATCCAGGCCCATTGGGGTCTCAAATATGAGGTTCATGTGAGTTTTGGCTCTCAACTAGAGCTGAAAAGGCTTTAACAGCAAAATCATGTGAAATCCTGGCTGAGATTTCCAGTGCTGTGGAGAAAGCCACCCTCAGCGTAGATCTCAGTTTCCAAAGGCTCCTCTAATGCCTGGCCTTGGAAAATCCCAACACAATTCATGGCAAGAGTTCTCTGAGATCAGTTCCAGAACTCAGTCTCTAATGGCATCACACCAGAGTTCAAGCTGTAGTTGACCCAGTCATCTTTACCAACCGCCACACAAAAGACCACTATTCTAACAAAAACGCTCCTACATGGCCCTTGTCTTCTTCCATACAGACACTCATCATAACATTCTGGCTGGGGGTTTGCATAGGGGAAGCCATCTTAGATGGTGTGCCGAGTAAGCTCTCATGCCTACCATATGCCAAATGTCATGGTGGCCTGAACACCCTTCCTGAGAAACAGGATATATAAAATGGGCCTCAACCTCATACTGCTCTGCTTCTCAAATTCGAGGCCTCCTGCCTGCCAGGGGTAGATTCTTTATGCGTACTGGACTCATGAAAAAACCCAAACACCTGTGTGCTAGTTCCTGGAGCACTTGCAACAACTCATTTGACCCAGAGGATCCCTGTTCTGACTTCATAGTGGTCAGGAGCCTGACCAGAGGAAGGCAAGAGACTTCATCCAATATTACACTTCTTTTTCATTCTTTTAGATTTAGATGGACACATGGGATTTTTCTTGAGTTCTTTTGGGTGCCTAGAATGTAATTCACAGCCACACACAGGGCCAAGAGTCTGATTCAGACACAGCTTTTACAAAGCACTTTACCTAAAAGGCAGAGATTAGGCCTCCTCATTTCCATTGGAAACTGTTTTCTGAAGGATTCCCAAAATAGTGCCTGAAGGCAAACACCTCCCTGACTTAGAGGGGAACAGAACAATAGGGAGGAAAGAAGCCTGGAGAAAAACTTTTCTTTAATTGAACACTGTGGCACTGACAGCTCCTAATCATGCAACTTGGGTGGCTATCTATCCAAGCAGGGATTCTCCAGAGGGATCCTTACCAGTCACGCTAATTTTTGACTTTTCTGAGATGCTTGGCATTCCCTTCAGCAATCCAGTCCATGGTCATGTCACAAAGCTTGATGGTGGTACACATCTTGGACACAAAACCACGAACCCCTTCAGAGAGCGGCCGAAATTCAGGAAGAATACAGGAACTTAGGATCTTGGTAGGTGTTGCCCATCTGCAAGGCAAGCAGCAGTCCATTCATAAATTGGCCATGAGGAGTCCTGCAAAGATTTCCACTACACAGGATACATTCACGGCTGCATTTTTCTCTCTACTCACTTTAACCACAAACCCAGTGGGATCCACTGACATAGAAAGACTCACTAGTTAACAGTCCATTTTAAACCAACAACAACAACAACAACAAAACGGTTTTCATTCATGCTCTCAGAACATGAGACAAAAGTACAAATTGAAAAACACACCCACTAAGACACACAAACCACCCCTGTATTTGGTCTGCATCTATCCACTCTGTCCTCTGACTGGTGGGTGAGAATATCTTCCTTAGCAGTGGCCTGCCCTGTCTCAGCTCTGGTCTCCTTGTCCATCTGTGTGTAGTTGTCAGGAGCCAGCAATGAGCCAATACTTCTCTCTCAGGAACAACCCCTGTCCAGACCATTCAAGGCATTTTGCTATCCACACATCACTAGGTGCCAAGAAAGAATGACTCTGGCCTTGGTACAGAGAAACAAGTGAGCCCACTGGGACTGGAACTGCTTGTGGGTGCCTCGCCTCCTGGATCCCAAGTTCAGAGAGTTCCATCACTAAGGAAGTGAGGTGAGGTCACTTCCTTCAGGAAGTGAATGAGGTCACTGCCTTGACAACCACTTTGTCCTAACAGTAGTTTCTAAGGGTCCCATGAGATGGAGGCTGCCCCACCTTCCTGGGACATTTTCCCAAGACATAAAGTTCTATATACCCTAGGAGCCCGGATTCAGCAACCCACACAGGCCTGATTGTGTCCATCTTCTCTGCATTGAGAAGAGGGTGGCTGATTCAGCCACATCTCTTCATCTTGACTGGGTTTTTGGCCATGGAAGATGACTTTAGACCTCACAGGTCCTACCTAGCTGCCTACATTTGCTCCACGGATTATTTCTGAATCTACCTTTGAGCTTCTCAGCAGCTGTAGGATTCCCTACATTCCTACACGGCAAGATCAACTCAGGACCTGCTGTTATGTGAAAATAGACAAAGGGAACAGGGTATGGTTAAGGACATATCAGGTTCTATTTTGGGTAGGAGTCATTCTGCTGGATGAATACGGGTATTGGGAACTGGGATATTTATAGAATGTAAGGAGAAATGTGAGTATGAAAATAGAAAACTAGGTAAGATCTGAAGCACACAAGGGTGTTGGGCCCTTGACTTGCACACATAGTTGTGATTTATGTTCTGCAGAGGTGAATCCTCTCAATACATATACAATGGCATAAGATCTTGTTCCTGGGACTACTGAATGTAAAACAGATCTTCCAGTGAAATTGAGATACTAGGCAGATTCCAGTGTAGGGAAAGGAAGAAGTGTGAGTTTAGGATTTGGACAAAAGGCCCATTTTGCAATGGAATGAAGTTCTATTAGAGTGTAAATGGGAATGTCAGCACACATGAAGAGTCAGTCACAACAAGGCACTTGGGGAAATAGATATCAATAGTGATGTTAGGAGATCTGGAATGTACAAAATGAGTGACAAGATCAGGGATATTTTGAACAGGGGGGTGATTGAATTAACCTGTGTTAAAAAGAAACAAGTGTATACACACCATAGAATTGAAATTTGAAAAGAGTAGGAAACACAGATATAGATGATTGTAGTAATCCATGCTCTCATTAAAATGAGGCTTTTGTACAAGAATAAGATAAGTGTGAATTTTGCATTTTGTGTCCAGAAGATGATGTGAAGAAAGGAATACATGGAGCAGGGGACCGGCGTATTTCTTCCACTATTTCTGGGAGCATGTTTTTGAAACCCTATGATTTAGGGTTTGGGGATAAAAATAGGTGGACCTGGGTCTACGTATATAAAGATGATGCATGAATAGACCATATGGTGAAAAAAAGAACTATAACACGTTACTATTTTGAATAATGGATTGAATTGATATTTCAATAAATAGATGAAATCTGGTATTCACATACAAATATTCAATCCCAGTAGGCATACATCTATTCGTAATATTAGGGTTACTAATTATACCAAACTGGGTTTGAGTTTTGCTTCGAAAATGATGATGGAATTCAAAAGTAATGTGTTTTAAAAGAAATCTCATGAAAAAGCAAGTAAAGATCCATAGAGAAATCCATGGGTTCTGATACCGGGAGTGAAGTGAATCATATGCATATCAATTTGTGAATATTGGATGCAATGATACATCCTATGATTTATCATTTTCGAAGAAATAGGAATTTAACAATTTTGAATGAAAATTTACTTCAAAATACACATCATGTTTCATATGAATATTCTTTCATTGATGTTCAACTGGGTCACTTACTGTAGAAATATTAGGGTTCGTACTCAATCTTCACTCAAGTTAATTTTGAGTATTCAGAAATGAATATGTAGAGCAAGAAAATGAATATGTCTGAGAAATATCTTGTGAAAAGTTGATTTAAATCAACACAGATGGACATGAAAGAATCAAGGTAGTATAAGTATATGACACATGTATTTCATGTTTGCAAATCCATAGTATATATTTAATATATTTAAATGTAAGGTACCTATGCCAATCAAAATTCCTAAGGGGATATATGTCCTTCACATATGTACCCAAAATATTCATTTTCCTCTACATTGTTTCATGTATAAACTTGTTGAAGTATAAGCTCACCACAGCTTGAATTTTTAGTTACCTCAGTGTATTGGGGGGAAGTGATCCCTTCATGAAATTTGTATTTTCCAAAGTCAGAATACTCTCAAGAATATAACTGTGATGGCAGGAGGATTATATATGTGTATATAAAAATATACATTGTGACCCAGGCGACAGAGACAGGGAGTCAGGAAGTTACATATTTGTGAATTTTGAAAAGTCATGGAGAAATAAAAGGAGAAAAATGTGTGGGAGGTTTTATAATATGTATCTCTGATGAAGCAAAAGGCAAGTCCAAGTAGACACCGTGCCTCCTATCAAATGCCTCTACTTCTAGTCCTCTGGAGTATTTTTATCGATGTTATGATAAGGAGTCAGAGTCCAGTAAGTTATGGGTTAGTGTCAGAGATTCGATATTTCAAATGGCAAAACGGAAAATGGGTCTAATATACATGCGAACATGTGCCACATAAAAATCTTCCACTGTCATCCACCACAATGCCTTGACAATACTATCACCCCAAATAACACACGATGAGAGGAGAAGAAGAAAAAAATCTGTGAATACGTATCTGGATTAGAAATTCTGAGGCGCTCACAAACTTGGGTGTGGCAGAAGAGATCCCAAAAGTAGGGGGCAGGGTAAACAAACCACAAACATGGAACATTGCTGGCCTAATGACTTCTTGACTATCTGCCTCTGACATTTGTGCACTAGAAATATAGCTTTGTGCTTTAGCTTCCTTTGCAGTGAGACCATGAAAGCTTGGTCTCAGTCTATGTGAACAGAAGGACATGGTTTTATATTTTCCAATACCAGCAGGAGGCAGCAGAGGTGAATCCTCTCTTTGTAGGGTAACTGTGGCCATGGGGTATGAATGTCTCCCTGGGTGGATTGTGAAGCCTTTGGCTCACCCTCCAGTTTTAATGGCATTTCTTGCAGCTTCTCTGGAAATTTGGTGGGTGTTTTTTTTTTGAAATACATAAAGGTCAACTGGGGCACGGTGCAGGAGGGAGCTCTGTCACGTGGGGTGGTTCAGGGTCTGAAGGAAAAAACACAAACTGGGCTGCTACCCAGTATATATTTCCCCCTTGAGCATAGCAACTTGATTCTGAGCATCACACCAAATCCTCTCCCCACAACAACATGCCTTTATATTTTAGGGTCTCCTGGCTGCACCTTGTCAGTCACATGTCATTCGAAGAAATGACAGGAGCACAGGGGCCCACCACTGATGTTGGTCACACATCTGCACTTCATTGCTCCAGGCCCAGTTCCCTGCTGGCTCCTACTCACTGGCATCTCGGTTCTTCACCATGGTCAGGAATTCCACTCAGTCAAAAATGGCACTCCCTGGTTCAGTCATGATGAGCAACAGGAGATCTAAAGGTTCTCCAGGGATTTCTGGTCATGGGATTCTCAAACACTTCACGCTATTGCCCTAGCCATATTTCAGGAATGAAGAAGTTGGCACTGTGGGTTTTGATTCATTCAGGAGCCATTACCTGTTGAGGAATCTCCTTTCAGTAGAAGCTCTGGAGATTGCATGCAGGCAAAGCTTTTCAAGGAGTGGCGAAAGATCCCAGGAATCCAGGCCCATTGGGGTCTCAAATATGAGGTTCATGTGAGTTTTGGCTCTCAACTAGAGCTGAAAAGGCTTTAACAGCAAAATCATGTGAAATCCTGGCTGAGATTTCCAGTGCTGTGGAGAAAGCCACCCTCAGCGTAGATCTCAGTTTCCAAAGGCTCCTCTAATGCCTGGCCTTGGAAAATCCCAACACAATTCATGGCAAGAGTTCTCTGAGATCAGTTCCAGAACTCAGTCTCTAATGGCATCACACCAGAGTTCAAGCTGTAGTTGACCCAGTCATCTTTTCCAACCGCCACACAAAAGACCACTATTCTAACAAAAACGCTCCTACATGGCCCTTGTCTTCTTCCATACAGACACTCATCATAACATTCTGGCTGGGGGTTTGCATAGGGGAAGCCGTCTTAGATGGTGTGCCGAGTAAGCTCTCATGCCTACCATATGCCAAATGTCATGGTGGCCTGGACACCCTTCCTGAGAAACAGGATATATAAAATGGGCCTCTACTTCATACTGCTCTGCTTCTCAAATTCGAGGCCTCCTGCCTGCCAGGGGTAGATTCTTTATGCGTACTGGACTCATGAAAAAACCCAAACACCTGTGTGCTAGTTCCTGGAGCACTTGCAACAACTCATTTGACCCAGAGGATCCCTGTTCTGACTTCATAGTGGTCAGGAGCCTGACCAGAGGAAGGCAAGAGACTTCATCCAATATTACACTTCTTTTTCATTCTTTTAGATTTGGATGGACACATGGGATTTTTCTTGAGTTCTTTTGGGTGCCTAGAATGTAATTCACAGCCACACACAGGGCCAAGAGTCTGATTCAGACACAGCTTTTACAAAGCACTTTACCTAAAAGGCAGAGATTAGGCCTCCTCATTTCCATTGGAAACTGTTTTCTGAAGGATTCCCAAAATAGTGCCTGAAGGCAAACACCTCCCTGACTTAGAGGGGAACAGGACAATAGGGAGGAAATAAGCCTGGAGAAAAACTTTTCTTTAATTGAACACTGTGGCACTGACAGCTCCTAATCATGCAACTTGGGTGGCTATCTATCCAAGCAGGGATTCTCCAGAGGGATCCTTACCAGTCACGCTAATTTTTGACTTTTCTGAGATGCTTGGCATTCCCTTCAGCAATCCAGTCCATGGTCATGTCACAAAGCTTGATGGTGGTACACATCTTGGACACAAAACCACGAACCCCTTCAGAGAGCGGCCGAAATTCAGGAAGAATACAGGAACTTAGGATCTTGGTAGGTGTTGCCCATCTGCAAGGCAAGCAGCAGTCCATTCATAAATTGGCCATGAGGAGTCCTGCAAAGATTTCCACTACACAGGATACATTCACGGCTGCATTCTTCTCTCTACTCACTTTAACCACAAACCCAGTGGGATCCACTGACATAGAAAGACTCACTAGTTAACAGTCCATTTTAAACCAACAACAACAACAACAACAAAACGGTTTTCATTCATGCTCTCAGAACATGAGACAAAAGTACAAATTGAAAAACACACCCACTAAGACACACAAACCACCCCTGTATTTGGTCTGCATCTATCCACTCTGTCCTCTGACTGGTGGGTGAGAATATCTTCCTTAGCAGTGGCCTGCCCTGTCTCAGCTCTGGTCTCCTTGTCCATCTGTGTGTAGTTGTCAGGAGCCAGCAATGAGCCAATACTTCTCTCTCAGGAACAACCCCTGTCCAGACCATTCAAGGCATTTTGCTATCCACACATCACTAGGTGCCAAGAAAGAATGACTCTGGCCTTGGTACAGAGAAACAAGTGAGCCCACTGGGACTGGAACTGCTTGTGGGTGCCTCGCCTCCTGGATCCCAAGTTCAGAGATTTCCATCACTAAGGAAGTGAGGTGAGGTCACTTCCTTCAGGAAGTGAATGAGGTCACTGCCTTGACAACCACTTTGTCCTAACAGTAGTTTCTAAGGGTCCCATGAGATGGAGGCTGCCCCACCTTCCTGGGACATTTTCCCAAGACATAAAGTTCTATATACCCTAGGAGCCCAGATTCAGCAACCCACACAGGCCTGATTGTGTCCATCTTCTCTGCATTGAGAAGAGGGTGGCTGATTCAGCCACATCTCTTCATGTTGACTGGGTTTTTGGCCATGGAAGATGACTTTAGACCTCACAGGTCCTACCTAGCTGCCTACATTTGCTCCACGGATTATTTCTGCATCTACCTTTGAGCTTCTCAGCAGCTGTAGGATTCCCTACATTCCTACACGGCAAGATCAACTCAGGACCTGCTGTTATGTGAAAATAGACAAAGGGAACAGGGTATGGTTAAGGACATATCAGGTTCTATTTTGGGTAGGAGTCATTCTGCTGGATGAATACGGGTATTGGGAACTGGGATATTTATAGAATGTAAGGAGAAATATGAGTATGAAAATAGAAAACTAGGTAAGATCTGAAGCACACAAGGGTGTTGGGCCCTTGACTTGCACACATAGTTGTGATTTATGTTCTGCAGAGGTGAATCCTCTCAATCCATATACAATGGCATAAGATCTTGTTCCTGGGACTACTGAATGTAAAACAGATCTTCCAGTGAAATTGAGATACTAGGCAGATTCCAGTGTAGGGAAAGGAAGAAGTGTGAGTTTAGGATTTGGACAAAAGGCCCATTTTGCAATGGAATGAAATTCTATTAGAGTGTAAATGGGAATGTCAGCAAACATGAAGTGTCAGTCACAACAAGGGACTTGGGGAAATAGATATCAATAGTGATGTTAGGAGATCTGGAATGTACAAAATGAGTGACAAGATCAGGGATATTTTGAACAGGGGGGTGATTGAGTTAACCTATGTTAAAAAGAAACAAGTGTATACACACCATAGGATTGAAATTTGAAAAGAGTTGGAAACACAGATATAGATGATCCTAGTAATCCATGATCTCATTAAAATGAGGCTTTTGTACAAGAATAAGATAAGTGTGAATTTTGCATTTTGTGTCCAGAAGATGATGTGATGAAAGGAATACATGGAGCAGGGGACATGCGTATTTCTTCCACTATTTCTGGGAGCATGTTTTTGAAACCCTATGATTTAGGGTTTGGGGATAAAAATAGGTGGACCTGGGTCTACGTATATAAAGATGATGCATGAATAGACCATATGGTGAAAAAAAGAACTATAACAGGTTACTATTTTGAATAATGGATTGAATTGATATTTCAATAAATAGATGAAATCTGGTATTCACATACAAATATTCAATCCCAGTAGGCATACATCTATTGGTAATATTAGGGTTACTAATTATACCAAACTGGGTTTGAGTTTTGCTTCAAAAATGATGATGGAATTCAAAAGTAATGTGTTTTAAAAGAAATCTCATGAAAAAGCAAGTAAAGATCCATAGAGAAATCCATGGGTTCTGATACCGGGAGTGAAGTGAATCATATGCATATCAATTTGTGAATATTGGATGCAATGATACATCCTATGATTTATCATTTTTGAAGAAATAGGAATTTAACAATTTTGAATGAAAATTTACTTCAAAATACACATCATGTTTCATATGAATATTCTTTCATTGATGTTCAACTGGGTCACTTACTCTAGAAATATTAGGGTTCGTACTCAATCTTCACTCAAGTTCATTTTGAGTATTCAGAAATGAATATGTAGAGCAAGAAAATGAATATGTCTGAGAAATATCTTGTGAAAAGTTGATTTAAATCAACACAGATGGACATGAAAGAATCAAGGTAGTATAAGTATATGACACATGTATTTCATGTTTGCAAATCCATAGTATATATTAAAATGTAAGGTACCTATGCCAATCAAAATTCCTAAGGGGATATATGTCCTTCACATATGTACCCAAAATATTCATTTTCCTCTACATTGTTTCATGTATAAACTTGTTGAAGTATAAGCTCACCACAGCTTGAATTTTTAGTTACCTCAGTGTATTGGCGGGAAGTGATCCCTTCATGAAATTTGTATTTTCCAAATTCAGAATACTCTCAAGAATATAACTGTGATGGCAGGAGGATTATATATGTGTATATAAAAATATACATTGTGACCCAGGCGACAGAGACAGGGAGTCAGGAAGTTACATATTTGTGAATTTTGAAAAGTCATGGAGAAATAAAAGGAGAAAAATGTGTGGGAGGTTTTATAATATGTATCTCTGATGAAGCAAAAGGCAAGTCCAAGTAGACACCGTGCCTCCTATCAAATGCCTCTACTTCTAGTCCTCTGGAGTATTTTTATCGATGTTATGATAAGGAGTCAGAGTCCAGTAAGTTATGGGTTAGTGTCAGAGATTCGATATTTCAAATGGCAAAACGGAAAATGGGTCTAATATACAGGCGAACATGTGCCACATAAAAATCTTCCACTGTCATCCACCACAATGCCTTGACAATACTATCACCCCAAATAACACACGATGAGAGGAGAAGAAGAAAAAAATCTGTGAATACATATCTGGATTAGAAATTCTGAGGCGCTCACAAACTTGGGTGTGGCAGAAGAGATCCCAAAAGTAGGGGGCAGGGTAAACAAACCACAAACATGGAACATTGCTGGCCTAATGACTTCTTGACTATCTGCCTCTGACATTTGTGCACTAGAAATATAGCTTTGTGCTTTAGCTTCCTTTGCAGTGAGACCATGAAAGCTTGGTCTCAGTCTATGTGAACAGGAGGACATGGTTTTATATTTTCCAATACCAGCAGGAGGCAGCAGAGCTGAATCCTCTCTTTGTAGGGTAACTGTGGCCATGGGGTATGAATGTCTCCCTGGGTGGATTGTGAAGCCTTTGGCTCACCCTCCAGTTTTAATGGCATTTCTTGCAGCTTCTCTGGAAATTTGGTGGGTGTTTTTTTTTTGAAATACATAAAGGTCAACTGGGGCACGGTGAAGGAGGGAGCTCTGTCACGTGGGGTGGTTCAGGGTCTGAAGGAAAAAACACAAACTGGGCTGCTACCCAGTATATCTTTCCCCCTTGAGCATAGCAACTTGATTCTGAGCATCACACCAAATCCTCTCCCCACAACAACATGCCTTTATATTTTAGGGTCTGCTGGCTGCACCTTGTCAGTCACATGTCATTCGAAGAAATGACAGGAGCACAGGGGCCCACCACTGATGTTGGTCACACATCTGCACTTCATTGCTCCAGGCCCAGTTCCCTGCTGGCTCCTACTCACTGGCATCTCGGTTCTTCACCATGGTCAGGAATTCCACTCAGTCAAAAATGGCACTCCCTGGTTCAGTCATGATGAGCAACAGGAGATCTAAAGGTTCTCCAGGGATTTCTGGTCATGGGATTCTCAAACACTTCACGCTATTGCCCTAGCCATATTTCAGGAATGAAGAAGTTGGCACTGTGGGTTTTGATTCCTTCAGGAGCCATTACCTGTTGAGGAATCTCCTTTCAGTAGAAGCTCTGGAGATTGCATGCAGGCAAAGCTTTTCAAGGAGTGGCGAAAGGTCCCAGGAATCCAGGCCCATTGGGGTCTCAAATATGAGGTTCATGTGAGTTTTGGCTCTCAACTAGAGCTGAAAAGGCTTTAACAGCAAAATCATGTGAAATCCTGGCTGAGATTTCCAGTGCTGTGGAGAAAGCCACCCTCAGCGTAGATCTCAGTTTCCAAAGGCTCCTCTAATGCCTGGCCTTGGAAAATCCCAACACAATTCATGGCAAGAGTTCTCTGAGATCAGTTCCAGAACTCAGTCTCTAATGGCATCACACCAGATTTCGAGCTGTAGTTGACCCATTCATCTTTTCCAACCGCCACACAAAAGAGCACTATTCTAACAAAAACGCTCCTACATGGCCCTTGTCTTCTTCCATACAGACACTCATCATAACATTCTGGCTGGGGGTTTGCATAGGGGAAGCCGTCTTAGATGGTGTGCCGAGTAAGCTCTCATGCCTACCATATGCCAAATGTCATGGTGGCCTGGACACCCTTCCTGAGAAACAGGATATATAAAATGGGCCTCTACTTCATACTGCTCTGCTTCTCAAATTCGAGGCCTCCTGCCTGCCAGGGGCAGATTCTTTATGCGTACTGGACTCATGAAAAAACCCAAACACCTGTGTGCTAGTTCCTGGAGCACTTGCAACAACTCATTTGACCCACAGGATCCCTGTTCTGACTTCATAGTGGTCAGGAGCCTGACCAGAGGAAGGCAAGAGACTTCATCCAATATTACACTTCTTTTTCATTCTTTTAGATTTGGATGGACACATGGGATTTTTCTTGAGTTCTTTTGGGTGCCTAGAATGTAATTCACAGCCACACACAGGGCCAAGAGTCTGATTCAGACACAGCTTTTACAAAGCACTTTACCTAAAAGGCAGAGATTAGGCCTCCTCATTTCCATTGGAAACTGTTTTCTGAAGGATTCCCAAAATAGTGCCTGAAGGCAAACACCTCCCTGACTTAGAGGGGAACAGGACAATAGGGAGGAAATAAGCCTGGAGAAAAACTTTTCTTTAATTGAACACTGTGGCACTGACAGCTCCTAATCATGCAACTTGGGTGGCTATCTATCCAAGCAGGGATTCTCCAGAGGGATCCTTACCAGTCACGCTAATTTTTGACTTTTCTGAGATGCTTGGCATTCCCTTCAGCAATCCAGTCCATGGTCATGTCACAAAGCTTGATGGTGGTACACATCTTGGACACAAAACCACGAACCCCTTCAGAGAGCGGCCGAAATTCAGGAAGAATACAGGAACTTAGGATCTTGGTAGGTGTTGCCCATCTGCAAGGCAAGCAGCAGTCCATTCATAAATTGGCCATGAGGAGTCCTGCAAAGATTTCCACTACACAGGATACATTCACGGCTGCATTCTTCTCTCTACTCACTTTAACCACAAACCCAGTGGGATCCACTGACATAGAAAGACTCACTAGTTAACAGTCCATTTTAAACCAACAACAACAACAACAACAAAACGGTTTTCATTCATGCTCTCAGAACATGAGACAAAAGTACAAATTGAAAAACACACCCACTAAGACACACAAACCACCCCTGTATTTGGTCTGCATCTATCCACTCTGTCCTCTGACTGGTGGGTGAGAATATCTTCCTTAGCAGTGGCCTGCCCTGTCTCAGCTCTGGTCTCCTTGTCCATCTGTGTGTAGTTGTCAGGAGCCAGCAATGAGCCAATACTTCTCTCTCAGGAACAACCCCTGTCCAGACCATTCAAGGCATTTTGCTATCCACACATCACTAGGTGCCAAGAAAGAATGACTCTGGCCTTGGTACAGAGAAACAAGTGAGCCCACTGGGACTGGAACTGCTTGTGGGTGCCTCGCCTCCTGGATCCCAAGTTCAGAGATTTCCATCACTAAGGAAGTGAGGTGAGGTCACTTCCTTCAGGAAGTGAATGAGGTCACTGCCTTGACAACCACTTTGTCCTAACAGTAGTTTCTAAGGGTCCCATGAGATGGAGGCTGCCCCACCTTCCTGGGACATTTTCCCAAGACATAAAGTTCTATATACCCTAGGAGCCCGGATTCAGCAACCCACACAGGCCTGATTGTGTCCATCTTCTCTGCATTGAGAAGAGGGTGGCTGATTCAGCCACATCTCTTCATCTTGACTGGGTTTTTGGCCATGGAAGATGACTTTAGACCTCACAGGTCCTACCTAGCTGCCTAAATTTGCTCCACGGATTATTTCTGCATCTACCTTTGAGCTTCTCAGCAGCTGTAGGATTCCCTACATTCCTACACGGCAAGATCAACTCAGGACCTGCTGTTATGTGAAAATAGACAAAGGGAACAGGGTATGGTTAAGGACATATCAGGTTCTATTTTGGGTAGGAGTCATTCTGCTGGATGAATACGGGTATTGGGAACTGGGATATTTATAGAATGTAAGGAGAAATGTGAGTATGAAAATAGAAAACTAGGTAAGATCTGAAGCACACAAGGGTGTTGGGCCCTTGACTTGCACACATAGTTGTGATTTATGTTCTGCAGACGTGAATCCTCTCAATCCATATACAATGGCATAAGATCTTGTTCCTGGGACTACTGAATGTAAAAGCGACCTTCCAGTGAAATTGAGATACTAGGCAGATTCCAGTGTAGGGAAAGGAAGAAGTGTGAGTTTAGGTTTTGGACAAAAGGCCCATTTTGCAATGGAATGAAGTTCTATTAGAGTGTAAATGGGAATGTCAGCACACATGAAGAGTCAGTCACAACAAGGCACTTGGGGAAATAGATATCAATAGTGATGTTAGGAGATCTGGAATGTACAAAATGAGTGACAAGATCAGGGATATTTTGAACAGGGGGGTGATTGAATTAACCTATGTTAAAAAGAAACAAGTGTATACACACCATTGGATTGAAATTTGAAAAGAGTAGGAAACACAGATATAGATGATTGTAGTAATCCATGCTCTCATTAAAATGAGGCTTTTGTACAAGAATAAGATAAGTGTGAATTTTGCATTTTGTGTCCAGAAGATGATGTGAAGAAAGGAATACATGGAGCAGGGGACAGGCGTATTTCTTCCACTATTTCTGGGAGCATGTTTTTGAAACCCTATGATTTAGGGTTTGGGGATAAAAATAGGTGGACCTGGGTCTACGTATGTAAAGATGATGCATGAATAGACCATATGGTGAAAAAAAGAACTATAACAGGTTACTATTTTGAATAATGGATTGAATTGATATTTCAATAAATAGATGAAATCTGGTATTCACATACAAATATTCAATCCCAGTAGGCATACATCTATTGGTAATATTAGGGTTACTAATTATACCAAACTGGGTTTGAGTTTTGCTTCGAAAATGATGATGGAATTCAAAAGTAATGTGTTTTAAAAGAAATCTCATGAAAAATCAAGTAAAGATCCATAGAGAAATCCATGGGTTCTGATACCGGGAGTGAAGTGAATCATATACATATCAATTTGTGAATATTGGATGAAATGATACATCCTATGATTTATTATTTTTGAAGAAATAGGAATTTAACAATTTTGAATGAAAATTTACTTCAAAATACACATCATGTTTCATATGAATATTCTTTCTTTGATGTTCAACTGGGTCACTTACTGTAGAAATATTAGGGTTCGTACTCAATCTTCACTCAAGTTCATTTTGAGTATTCAGAAATGAATATGTAGAGCAAGAAAATGAATATGTCTGAGAAATATCTTGTGAAAAGTTGATTTAAATCAACACAGATGGACATGAAAGAATCAAGGTAGTATAAGTATATGACACATGTATTTCATGTTTTCAAATCCGTAGTATATATTTAATATATTAAAGTGTAAGGTATCTATGCCAATCAAAATTCCTAAGGGGATATATGTCCTTCACATATGTACCCAAAATATTCATTTTCCTCTACATTGTTTCATGTATAAACTTGTTGAAATATAAGCTCACCACAGCTTGAATTTTTAGTTACCTCAGTGTATTGGGGGTAAGTGATCCCTTCATGAAATTTGTATTTTCCAAAGTCAGAATACTCTCAAGAATATAACTGTGATGGCAGGAGGATTATATATGTGTATATAAAAATATACATTGTGACCCAGGCGACAGAGACAGGGAGTCAGGAAGTTACATATTTGTGAATTTTGAAAAGTCATGGAGAAATAAAAGGAGAAAAATGTGTGGGAGGTTTTATAATATGTATCTCTGATGAAGCAAAAGGCAAGTCCAAGTAGACACCATGCCTCCTATCAAATGCCTCTACTTCTAGTCCTCTGGAGTATTTTTATTGATGTTATGATAAGGAGTCAGAGTCCAGTAAGTTATGGGTTAGTGTCAGAGATTCGATATTTCAAATGGCAAAACGGAAAATGGGTCTAATATACATGCGAACATGTGCCACATAAAAATCTTCCACTGTCATCCACCACAATGCCTTGACAATACTATCACCCCAAATAACACACGATGAGAGGAGAAGAAGAAAAAAATCTGTGAATACGTATCTGGATTAGAAATTCTGAGGCGCTCACAAACTTGGGTGTGGCGGAAGAGATCCCAAAAGTAGGGGGCAGGGTAAACAAACCACAAACATGGAACATTGCTGGCCTAATGACTTCTTGACTATCTGCCTCTGACATTTGTGCACTAGAAATATAGCTTTGTGCTTTAGCTTCCTTTGCAGTGAGACCATGAAAGCTTGGTCTCAGTCTATGTGAACAGGAGGACATGGTTTTATATTTTCCAATACCAGCAGGAGGCAGCAGAGCTGAATCCTCTCTTTGTAGGGTAACTGTGGCCATGGGCTATGAATGTCTCCCTGGGTGGATTGTGAAGCCTTTGGCTCACCCTCCAGTTTTAATGGCATTTCTTGCAGCTTCTTTGGAAATTTGGTGGGTGTTTTTTTTTTGAAATACATAAAGGTCAACTGGGGCACGGTGCAGGAGGGAGCTCTGTCACGTGGGGTGGATCAGGGTCTGAAGGAAAAAACACAAACTGGGCTGCTACCCAGTATATCTTTCCCCCTTGAGCATAGCAACTTGATTCTGAGCATCACACCAAATCCTCTCCCCACCACAACATGCCTTTATATTTTAGGGTCTGCTGGCTGCACCTTGTCAGTCACATGTCATTCGAAGAAATGACAGGAGCACAGGGGCCCACCACTGAAGTTGGTCACACATCTGCACTTCATTGCTCCAGGCCCAGTTCCCTGCTGGCTCCTACTCACTGGCATCTCGGTTCTTCACCATGGTCAGGAATTCCACTCAGTCAAAAATGGCACTCCCTGGTTCAGTCATGATGAGCAACAGGAGATCTAAAGGTTCTCCAGGGATTTCTGGTCATGGGATTCTCAAACACTTCATGCTATTGCCCTAGCCATATTTCAGGAATGAAGAAGTTGGCACTGTGAGTTTTGACTCATTCAGGAGCCATTACCTGTTGAGGAATCTCCTTTCAGTAAAAGCTCTGGAGATTGCATGCAGGCAAAGCTTTTCAAGGAGTGGCGAAAGGTCCCAGGAACCCAGGCCCATTGGGGTCTCAAATATGAGGTTCATGTGAGTTTTGGCTCTCAACTAGAGCTGAAAAGGCTTTAACAGCAAAATCATGTGAAATCCTGGCTGAGATTTCCAGTGCTGTGGAGAAAGCCACCCTCAGCATAGATCTCAGTTTCCAAAGGCTCCTCTAATGCCTGGCCTTGGAAAATCCCAACACAATTCATGGCAAGAGTTCTCTGAGATCAGTTCCAGAACTCAGTCTCTAATGGCATCACACCAGAGTTCAAGCTGTAGTTGACCCAGTCATCTTTTCTGGGAGCATGTTTTTGAAACCCTATGATTTAGGGTTTGGGGATAAAAATAGGTGGACCTGGGTCTACGTATATAAAGATGATGCATGAATAGACCATATGGTGAAAAAAAGAACTATAACAGGTTACTATTTTGAATAATGGATTGAATTGATATTTCAATAAATAGATGAAATCTGGTATTCACATACAAATATTCAATCCAAGTAGCCATACATCTATTGGTAATATTAGGGTTACTAATTATACCAAACTGGGTTTGAGTTTTGCTTCGAAAATGATGATGGAATTCAAAAGTAATGTGTTTTAAAAGAAATCTCATGAAAAAGCAAGTAAAGATCCATAGAGAAATCCATGGGTTCTGATACCGGGAGTGAAGTGAATCATATGCATATCAATTTGTGAATATTGGATGAAATGATACATCCTATGTTTTATCATTTTTGAAAAAATAGGAATTTAACAATTTTGAATGAAAATTTACTTCAAAATACACATCATGTTTCATATGAATATTCTTTCATTGATGTTCAACTGGGTCACTTACTGTAGAAATATTAGGGTTCGTACTCAATCTTCACTCAAGTTCATTTTGAGTATTCAGAAATGAATATGTAGAGCAAGAAAATGAATATGTCTGAGAAATATCTTGTGAAAAGTTGATTTAAATCAAAACAGATGGACATGAAAGAATCAAGGTAGTATAAGTACATGACACATGTATTTCATGTTTACAAATCCGTAGTATATATTTAATATATTAAAATGTAAGGTACCTATGCCAATCAAAATTTCTAAGGGGATATATGTCCTTCACATATGTACCCAAAATATTCATTTTCCTCTACATTGTTTCATGTATAAACTTATTGAAGTATAAGCTCACCACAGCTTGAATTTTTAGTTACCTCAGTGTATTGGGGGGAAGTGATCCCTTCATGAAATTTGTATTTTCCAAAGTCAGAATACTCTCAAGAATATAACTGTGATGGCAGGAGGATTATATATGTGTATATAAAAATATACATTGTGACCCAGGCGACAGAGACAGGGAGTCAGGAAGTTACATATTTGTGAATTTTGAAAAGTCATGGAGAAATAAAAGGAGAAAAATGTGTGGGAGGTTTTATAATATGTATCTCTGATGAAGCAAAAGGCAAGTCCAAGTAGACACCGTGCCTCCTATCAAATGCCTCTACTTCTAGTCCTCTGGAGTATTTTTATCGATGTTATGATAAGGAGTCAGAGTCCAGTAAGTTATGGGTTAGTGTCAGAGATTCGATCTTTCAAATGGCAAAACGGAAAATGGGTCTAATATACATGCGAACATGTGCCACATAAAAATCTTCCACTGTCATCCACCACAATGCCTTGACAATACTATCACCCCAAATAACACACGATGAGAGGAGAAGAAGAAAAAAATCTGTGAATACGTATCTGGATTAGAAATTCTGAGGCGCTCACAAACTTGGGTGTGGCAGAAGAGATCCCAAAAGTAGGGGGCAGGGTAAACAAACCACAAACATGGAACATTGCTGGCCTAATGACTTCTTGACTATCTGCCTCTGACATTTGTGCACTAGAAATATAGCTTTGTGCTTTAGCTTCCTTTGCAGTGAGACCATGAAAGCTTGGTCTCAGTCTATGTGAACAGGAGGACATGGTTTTATATTTTCCAATACCAGCAGGAGGCAGCAGAGCTGAATCCTCTCTTTGTAGGGTAACTGTGGCCATGGGCTATGAATGTCTCCCTGGGTGGATTGTGAAGCCTTTGGCTCACCCTCCAGTTTTAATGGCATTTCTTGCAGCTTCTCTGGAAATTTGGTGGGTGTTTTTTTTTTTGAAATACATAAAGGTCAACTGGGGCACGGTGCAGGAGGGAGCTCTGTCACGTGGGGTGGTTCAGGGTCTGAAGGAAAAAACACAAACTGGGCTGCTACCCAGTATATCTTTCCCCCTTGAGCATAGCAACTTGATTCTGAGCATCACACCAAATCCTCTCCCCACAACAACATGCCTTTATATTTTAGGGTCTGCTGGCTGCACCTTGTCAGTCACATGTCATTCGAAAAAATGACAGGAGCACAGGGGCCCACCACTGATGTTGGTCACACATCTGCACTTCATTGCTCCAGGCCCAGTTCCCTGCTGGCTCCTACTCACTGGCATCTCGGTTCTTCACCATGGTCAGGAATTCCACTCAGTCAAAAATGGCACTCCCTGGTTCAGTCATGATGAGCAACAGGAGATCTAAAGGTTCTCCAGGGATTTCTGGTCATGGGATTCTCAAACACTTCACGCTATTGCCCTAGCCATATTTCAGGAATGAAGAAGTTGGCACTGTGGGTTTTGATTCCTTCAGGAGCCATTACCTGTTGAGGAATCTCCTTTCAGTAGAAGCTCTGGAGATTGCATGCAGGCAAAGCTTTTCAAGGAGTGGCGAAAGGTCCCAGGAATCCAGGCCCATTGGGGTCTCAAATATGAGGTTCATGTGAGTTTTGGCTCTCAAGTAGAGCTGAAAAGGCTTTAACAGCAAAATCATGTGAAATCCTGGCTGAGATTTCCAGTGCTGTGGAGAAAGCCACCCTCAGCGTAGATCTCAGTTTCCAAAGGCTCCTCTAATGCCTGGCCTTGGAAAATCCCAACACAATTCATGGCAAGAGTTCTCTGAGATCAGTTCCAGAACTCAGTCTCTAATGGCATCACACCAGAGTTCAAGCTGTAGTTGACCCAGTCATCTTTTCCAACCGCCACACAAAAGACCACTATTCTAACAAAAACGCTCCTACATGGCCCTTGTCTTCTTCCATACAGACACTCATCATAACATTCTGGCTGGGGGTTTGCATAGGGGAAGCCGTCTTAGATGGTGTGCCGAGTAAGCTCTCATGCCTACCATATGCCAAATGTCATGGTGGCCTGGACACCCTTCCTGAGAAACAGGATATATAAAATGGGCCTCTACTTCATACTGCTCTGCTTCTCAAATTCGAGGCCTCCTGCCTGCCAGGGGTAGATTCTTTATGCGTACTGGACTCATGAAAAAACCCAAACACCTGTGTGCTAGTTCCTGGAGCACTTGCAACAACTCATTTGACCCAGAGGATCCCTGTTCTGACTTCATAGTGGTCAGGAGCCTGACCAGAGGAAGGCAAGAGACTTCATCCAATATTACACTTCTTTTTCATTCTTTTAGATTTGGATGGACACATGGGATTTTTCTTGAGTTCTTTTGGGTGCCTAGAATGTAATTCACAGCCACACACAGGGCCAAGAGTCTGATTCAGACACAGCTTTTACAAAGCACTTTACCTAAAAGGCAGAGATTAGGCCTCCTCATTTCCATTGGAAACTGTTTTCTGAAGGATTCCCAAAATAGTGCCTGAAGGCAAACACCTCCCTGACTTAGAGGGGAACAGAACAATAGGGAGGAAAGAAGCCTGGAGAAATACTTTTCATTAATTGAACACTGTGGCAATGACAGCTCCTAATCATGCAACTTGGGTAGCTATCTATCCAAGCAGGGATTCTCCAGAGGGATCCTTACCAGTCACGCTAATTTTTGACTTTTCTGAGATGCTTGGCATTCCCTTCAGCAATCCAGTCCATGGTCATGTCACAAAGCTTGATGGTGGTACACATCTTGGACACAAAACCACGAACCCCTTCAGAGAGCGGCCGAAATTCAGGAAGAATACAGGAACTTAGGATCTTGGTAGGTGTTGCCCATCTGCAAGGCAAGCAGCAGTCCATTCATAAATTGGCCATGAGGAGTCCTGCAAAGATTTCCACTACACAGGATACATTCACGGCTGCATTCTTCTCTCTACTCACTTTAACCACAAACCCAGTGGGATCCACTGACATAGAAAGACTCACTAGTTAACAGTCCATTTTAAACCAACAACAACAACAACAACAACACGGTTTTCATTCATGCTCTCAGAACATGAGACAAAAGTACAAATTGAAAAACACACCCACTAATACACACAAACCACCCCTGTATTTGGTCTGCATCTATCCACTCTGTCCTCTGACTGGTGGGTGAGAATATCTTCCTTAGCAGTGGCCTGCCCTGTCTCAGCTCTGGTCTCCTTGTCCATCTGTGTGTAGTTGTCAGGAGACAGCAATGAGCCAATACTTCTCTCTCAGGAACAACCCCTGTCCAGACCATTCAAGGCATTTTGCTATCCACACATCACTAGGTGCCAAGAAAGAATGACTCTGGCCTTGGTACAGAGAAACAAGTGAGCCCACTGGGACTGGAACTGCTTGTGGGTGCCTCGCCTCCTGGATCCCAAGTTCAGAGAGTTCCATCACTAAGGAAGTGAGGTGAGGTCACTTCCTTCAGGAAGTGAATGAGGTCACTGCCTTGACAACCACTTTGTCCTAACAGTAGTTTCTAAGGGTCCCATGAGATGGAGGCTGCCCGACCTTCCTGGGACATTTTCCCAAGACATAAAGTTCTATATACCCTAGGAGCCCGGATTCAGCAACCCACACAGGCCTGATTGTGTCCATCTTCTCTGCATTGAGAAGAGGGTGGCTGATTCAGCCACATCTCTTCATCTTGACTGGGTTTTTGGCCATGGAAGATGACTTTAGACCTCACAGGTCCTACCTAGCTGCCTACATTTGCTCCACGGATTATTTCTGCATCTACCTTTGAGCTTCTCAGCAGCTGTAGGATTCCCTACATTCCTACACGGCAAGATCAACTCAGGACCTGCTGTTATGTGAAAATAGACAAAGGGAACAGGGTATGGTTAAGGACATATCAGGTTCTATTTTGGGTAGGAGTCATTCTGCTGGATGAATACGGGTATTGGGAACTGGGATATTCATAGAATGTAAGGAGAAATGTGAGTATGAAAATAGAAAACTAGGTAAGATCTGAAGCACACAAGGGTGTTGGGCCCTTGACTTGCACACATAGTTGTGATTTATGTTCTGCAGAGGTGAATCCTCTCAATCCATATACAATGGCATAAGATCTTGTTCCTGGGACTACTGAATGTAAAACAGATCTTCCAGTGAAATTGAGATACTAGGCAGATTCCAGTGTAGGGAAAGGAAGAAGTGTGAGTTTAGGATTTGGACAAAAGGCCCATTTTGCAATGGAATGAAGTTCTATTAGAGTGTAAATGGGAATGTCAGCACACATGAAGAGTCAGTGACAACAAGGCACTTGGGGAAATAGATATCAATAGTGATGTTAGGAGATCTGGAATGTACAAAATGAGTGACAAGATCAGGGATATTTTGAACAGGGGGGTGATTGAATTAACCTATGTTAAAAAGAAACAAGTGTATACACACCATAGGATTGAAATTTGAAAAGAGTAGGAAACACAGATATAGATGATTTTAGTAATCCATGCTCTCATTAAAATGAGGCTTTTGTACAAGAATAAGATAAGTGTGAATTTTGCATTTTGTGTCCAGGAGATGATGTGATGAAAGGAATACATGGAACAGGGGACATGCGTATTTCTTCCACTATTTCTGGGAGCATGTTTTTGAAACCCTATGATTTAGGGTTTGGGGATAAAAATAGGTGGACCTGGGTCTACGTATATAAAGATGATGCATGAATAGACCATATGGTGAAAAAAAGAACTATAACAGGTTACTATTTTGAATAATGGATTGAATTGATATTTTAATAAATACATGAAATCTGGTATTCACATACAAATATTCAATCCCAGTAGCCATACATCTATTGGTAATATTAGGGTTACTAATTATACCAAACTGGGTTTGAGTTTTGCTTTGAAAATGATGATGGAATTCAAAAGTAATGTGTTTTAAAAGAAATCTCATGAAAAAGCAAGTAAAGATCCATAGAGAAATTCATGGGTTCTGATACCGGGAGTAAAGTGAATCATATGCATATCAATTTGTGAATATTGGATGAAATGATACATCCTATGATTTATCATTTTCGAAGAAATAGGAATTTAACAATTTTGAATGAAAATTTACTTCAAAATACACATCATGTTTCATATGAATATTCTTTCATTGATGTTCAACTGGGTCACTTACTGTAGAAATATTAGGGTTCGTACTCAATCTTCACTCAAGTTAATTTTGAGTATTCAGAAATGAATATGTAGAGCAAGAAAATGAATATGTCTGAAAAATATCTTGTGAAAAGTTGATTTAAATCAACACAGATGGACATGAAAGAATCAAGGTAGTATAAGTATATGACACATGTATTTCATGTTTGCAAATCCATAGTATATATTTAATATATTTAAATGTAAGGTACCTATGCCAATCAAAATTCCTAAGGGGATATATGTCCTTCACATATGTACCCCAAATATTCATTTTCCTCTACATTGTTTCATGTATAAACTTGTTGAAGTATAAGTTCACCACAGCTTGAATTTTTAGTTACCTCAGTGTATTGGGGGGAAGTGATCCCTTCATGAAATTTGTATTTTCCAAATTCAGAATACTCTCAAGAATATAACTGTGATGGCAGGAGGATTATATATGTGTATATAAAAATATACATTGTGACCCAGGCGAAAGAGACAGGGAGTCAGGAAGCTACATATTTGTGAATTTTGAAAAGTCATGGAGAAATAAAAGGAGAAAAATGTGTGGGAGGTTTTATAATATGTATCTCTGATGAAGCAAAAGGCAAGTCCAAGTAGACACCGTGCCTCCTATCAAATGCCTCTACTTCTAGTCCTCTGGAGTATTTTTATCGATGTTATGATAAGGAGTCAGAGTCCAGTAAGTTATGGGTTAGTGTCAGAGATTCGATATTTCAAATGGCAAAATGGAAAATGGGTCTAATATACATGCGGACATGTGCCACATAAAAATCTTCCACTGTCATCCACCACAATGCCTTGACAATACTATCACCCCAAATAACACCCGATGAGAGGAGAAGAAGAAAAAAATCTGTGAATACATATCTGGATTAGAAATTCTGAGGAGCTCACAAACTTGGGTGTGGCAGAAGAGATCCCAAAAGTAGGGGGCAGGGTAAACAAACCACAAACATGGAACCTTGCTGGCCTAATGACTTCTTGACTATCTGCCTCTGACATTTGTGCACTAGAAATATAGCTTTGTGCTTTAGCTTCCTTTGCAGTGAGACCATGAAAGCTTGGTCTCAGTCTATGTGAACAGGAGGACATGGTTTTATATTTTCCAATACCAGCAGGAGGCAGCAGAGCTGAATCCTCTCTTTGTAGGGTAACTGTGGCCATGGGGTATGAATGTCTCCCTGGGTGGATTGTGAAGCCTTTGGCTCACCCTCCAGTTTTAATGGCATTTCTTGCAGCTTCTCTGGAAATTTGGTGTGTGGTTTTTTTTTTTGAAATACATAAAGGTCAACTGGGGCACAGTGCAGGAGGGAGCTCTGTCACGTGGGGTGGTTCAGGGTCTGAAGGAAAAAACACAAACTGGGCTGCTACCCAGTATATCTTTCCCCCTTGAGCATAGCAACTTGATTCTGAGCATCACACCAAATCCTCTCCCCACAACAACATGCCTTTATATTTTAGGGTCTGCTGGCTGCACTTTGTCAGTCACATGTCATTCGAAGAAATGACAGGAGCACAGGGGCCCACCACTGATGTTGGTCACACATCTGCACTTCATTGCTCCAGGCCCAGTTCCCTGCTGGCTCCTACTCACTGGCATCTCGGTTCTTCACCATGGTCAGGAATTCCACTCAGTCAAAAATGGCACTCCCTGGTTCAGTCATGATGAGCAACAGGAGATCTAAAGGTTCTCCAGGGATTTCTGGTCATGGGATTCTCAAACACTTCACGCTATTGCCCTAGCCATATTTCAGGAATGAAGAAGTTGGCACTGTGGGTTTTGATTCCTTCAGGAGCCATTACCTGTTGAGGAATCTCCTTTCAGTAGAAGCTCTGGAGATTGCATGCAGGCAAAGCTTTTCAAGGAGTGGCGAAAGGTCCCAGGAATCCAGGCCCATTGGGGTCTCAAATATGAGGTTCATGTGAGTTTTGGCTCTCAACTAGAGCTGAAAAGGCTTTAACAGCAAAATCATGTGAAATCCTGGCTGAGATTTCCAGTGCTGTGGAGAAAGCCACCCTCAGCGTAGATCTCAGTTTCCAAAGGCTCCTCTAATGCCTGGCCTTGGAAAATCCCAACACAATTCATGGCAAGAGTTCTCTGAGATCAGTTCCAGAACTCAGTCTCTAATGGCATCACACCAGAGTTCAAGCTGTAGTTGACCCAGTCATCTTTTCCAACCGCCACACAAAAGACCACTATTCTAACAAAAACGCTCCTACATGGCCCTTGTCTTCTTCCATACAGACACTCATCATAACATTCTGGCTGGGGGTTTGCATAGGGGAAGCCGTCTTAGATGGTGTGCCGAGTAAGCTCTCATGCCTACCATATGCCAAATGTCATGGTGGCCTGGACACCCTTCCTGAGAAACAGGATATATAAAATGGGCCTCTACTTCATACTGCTCTGCTTCTCAAATTCGAGGCCTCCTGCCTGCCAGGGGTAGATTCTTTATGCGTACTGGACTCATGAAAAAACCCAAACACCTGTGTGCTAGTTCCTGGAGCACTTGCAACAACTCATTTGACCCAGAGGATCCCTGTTCTGACTTCATAGTGGTCAGGAGCCTGACCAGAGGAAGGCAAGAGACTTCATCCAATATTACACTTCTTTTTCATTCTTTTAGATTTGGATGGACACATGGGATTTTTCTTGAGTTCTTTTGGGTGCCTAGAATGTAATTCACAGCCACACACAGGGCCAAGAGTCTGATTCAGACACAGCTTTTACAAAGCACTTTACCTAAAAGGCAGAGATTAGGCCTCCTCATTTCCATTGGAAACTGTTTTCTGAAGGATTCCCAAAATAGTGCCTGAAGGCAAACACCTCCCTGACTTAGAGGGGAACAGAACAATAGGGAGGAAAGAAGCCTGGAGAAAAACTTTTCTTTAATTGAACACTGTGGCACTGACAGCTCCTAATCATGCAACTTGGGTGGCTATCTATCCAAGCAGGGATTCTCCAGAGGGATCCTTACCAGTCACGCTAATTTTTGACTTTTCTGAGATGCTTGGCATTCCCTTCAGCAATCCAGTCCATGGTCATGTCACAAAGCTTGATGGTGGTACACATCTTGGACACAAAACCACGAACCCCTTCAGAGAGCGGCCGAAATTCAGGAAGAATACAGGAACTTAGGATCTTGGTAGGTGTTGCCCATCTGCAAGGCAAGCAGCAGTCCATTCATAAATTGGCCATGAGGAGTCCTGCAAAGATTTCCACTACACAGGATACATTCACGGCTGCATTTTTCTCTCTACTCACTTTAACCACAAACCCAGTGGGATCCACTGACATAGAAAGACTCACTAGTTAACAGTCCATTTTAAACCAACAACAACAACAACAACAAAACGGTTTTCATTCATGCTCTCAGAACATGAGACAAAAGTACAAATTGAAAAACACACCCACTAAGACACACAAACCACCCCTGTATTTGGTCTGCATCTATCCACTCTGTCCTCTGACTGGTGGGTGAGAATATCTTCCTTAGCAGTGGCCTGCCCTGTCTCAGCTCTGGTCTCCTTGTCCATCTGTGTGTAGTTGTCAGGAGCCAGCAATGAGCCAATACTTCTCTCTCAGGAAAAACCCCTGTCCAGACCATTCAAGGCATTTTGCTATCCACACATCACTAGGTGCCAAGAAAGAATGACTCTGGCCTTGGTACAGAGAAACAAGTGAGCCCACTGGGACTGAAACTGCTTGTGGGTGCCTCGCCTCCTGGATCCCAAGTTCAGAGAGTTCCATCACTAAGGAAGTGAGGTGAGGTCACTTCCTTCAGGAAGTGAATGAGGTCACTGCCTTGACAACCACTTTGTCCTAACAGTAGTTTCTAAGGGTCCCATGAGATGGAGGCTGCCCCACCTTCCTGGGACATTTTCCCAAGACATAAAGTTCTATATACCCTAGGAGCCCGGATTCAGCAACCCACACAGGCCTGATTGTGTCCATCTTCTCTGCATTGAGAAGAGGGTGGCTGATTCAGCCACATCTCTTCATCTTGACTGGGTTTTTGGCCATGGAAGATGACTTTAGACCTCACAGGTCCTACCTAGCTGCCTACATTTGCTCCACGGATTATTTCTGCATCTACCTTTGAGCTTCTCAGCAGCTGTAGGATTCCCTACATTCCTACACGGCAAGATCAACTCAGGACCTGCTGTTATGTGAAAATAGACAAAGGGAACAGGGTATGGTTAAGGACATATCAGGTTCTATTTTGGGTAGGAGTCATTCTGCTGGATGAATACTGGTATTGGGAACTGGGATATTTATAGAATGTAAGGAGAAATGTGAGTATGAAAATGGAAAACTAGGTAAGATCTGAAGCACACAAGGGTGTTGGGCCCTTGACTTGCACACATAGTTGTGATTTATGTTCTGCAGAGGTGAATCCTCTCAATCCATATACAATGGCATAAGATCTTGTTCCTGGGACTACTGAATGTAAAACAGATCTTCCAGTGAAATTGAGATACTAGGCAGATTCCAGTGTAGGGAAAGGAAGAAGTGTGAGTTTAGGATTTGGACAAAAGGCCCATTTTGCAATGGAATGAAGTTCTATTAGAGTGTAAATGGGAATGTCAGCACACATGAAGAGTCAGTCACAACAAGGCACTTGGGGAAATAGATATCAATAGTGATGTTAGGAGATCTGGAATGTACAAAATGAGTGACAAGATCAGGGATATTTTGAACAGGGGGGTGATTGAATTAACCTATGTTAAAAAGAAACAAGTGTATACACACCATAGGATTGAAATTTGAAAAGAGTAGGAAACACAGATATAGATGATTTTAGTAATCCATGCTCTCATTAAAATGAGGCTTTTGTACAAGAATAAGATAAGTGTGAATTTTGCATTTTGTGTCCAGAAGATGATGTGATGAAAGGAATACATGGAACAGGGGACAGGCATATTTCTTCCACTATTTCTGGGAGCATGTTTTTGAAACCCTATGATTTAGGGTTTGGGGATAAAAATAGGTGGACCTGGGTCTACGTATATAAAGATGAAGCATGAATAGACCATATGGTGAAAAAAAGAACTATAACAGGTTACTATTTTGAATAATGAATTGAATTGATATTTTAATAAATACATGAAATCTGGTATTCACATACAAATATTCAATCCCAGTAGGCATACATCTATTGGTAATATTAGGGTTACTAATTATACCAAACTGGGTTTGAGTTTTGCTTCGAAAATGATGATGGAATTCAAAAGTAATGTGTTTCAAAAGAAATCTCATGAAAAAGCAAGTAAAGATCCATAGAGAAATCCATGTGTTCTGATACCGGGAGTGAAGTGAATCATATGCATATCAATTTGTGAATATTGGATGCAATGATACATCCTATGATTTATCATTTTCGAAGAAATAGGAATTTAACAATTTTGAATGAAAATTTACTTCAAAATACACATCATGTTTCATATGAATATTCTTTCATTGATGTTCAACTGGGTCACTTACTGTAGAAATATTAGGGTTCATACTCAATCTTCACTCAAGTTCATTTTGAGTATTCAGAAATGAATATGTAGAGCAAGAAAATGAATATGTCTGAAAAATATCTTGTGAAAAGTTGATTTAAATCAACACAGATGGACATGAAAGAATCAAGGTAGTATAAGTATATGACACATGTATTTCATGTTTGCAAATCCATAGTATATATTTAATATATTAAAATGTAAGGTACCTATGCCAATCAAAATTCCTAAGGGGATATATGTCCTTCACATATTTACCCCAAATATTCATTTTCCTCTACATTGTTTCATGTATAAACTTGTTGAAGTATAAGCTCACCACAGCTTGATTTTTAGTTACCTCAGTGTATTGGGGGGAAGTGATCTCTTCATGAAATTTGTATTTTCCAAATTCAGAATACTCTCAAGAATATAACTGTGATGGCAGGAGGATTATATATGTGTATATAAAAATACACATTGTGACCCAGGCGACAGAGACAGGGAGTCAGGAAGTTAAATATTTGTGAATTTTGAAAAGTCATGGAGAAATAAAAGGAGAAAAATGTGTGGGAGGTTTTATAATATGTATCTCTGATGAAGCAAAAGGCAAGTCCAAGTAGACACCGTGCCTCCTATCAAATGCCTCTACTTCTAGTCCTCTGGAGTATTTTTTTCGATGTTATGATAAGGAGTCAGAGTCCAGTAAGTTATGGGTTAGTGTCAGAGATTCGATATTTCAAATGGCAAAACGGAAAATGGGTCTAATATACATGCGAACATGTGCCACATAAAAATCTTCCACTGTCATCCACCACAATGCCTTGACAATACTATCACCCCAAATAACACACGATGAGAGAAGAAGAAGAAAAAAATCTGTGAATACATATCTGGATTAGAAATTCTGAGGAGCTCACAAACGTGGGTGTGGCAGAAGAGATTCCAAAAGTAGGGGGCAGGGTAAACAAACCACAAACATGGAACATTGCTGGCCTAATGACTTCTTGACTATCTGCCTCTGACATTTGTGCACTAGAAATATAGCTTTGTGCTTTAGCTTCCTTTGCAGTGAGACCATGAAAGCTTGGTCTCAGTCTATGTGAACAGGAGGACATGGTTTTATATTTTCCAATACCAGCAGGAGGCAGCAGAGCTGAATCCTCTCTTTGTAGGGTAACTGTGGCCATGGGCTATGAATGTCTCCCTGGGTGGATTGTGAAGCCTTTGGCTCACCCTCCAGTTTTAATGGCATTTCTTGCAGCTTCTCTGGAAATGTGGTGGGTGTTTTTTTTTTTGAAATACATAAAGGTCAACTGGGGCACGGTGCAGGATGGAGCTCTGTCACGTGGGGTGGTTCAGGGTCTGAAGGAAAAAACACAAACTGGGCTGCTACCCAGTATATCTTTCCCCCTTGAGCATAGCAACTTGATTCTGACCATCACACCAACTCCTCTCCCCACAACAACATGCCTTTATATTTTAGGGTCTGCTGGCTGCACTTTGTCAGTCATATGTCATTCGAAGAAATGACAGGAGCACAGGGGCCCACCACTGATGTTGGTCACACATCTGCACTTCATTGCTCCAGGCCCAGTTCCCTGCTGGCTTCTACTCACTGGCATCTCGGTTCTTCACCATGGTCAGGAATTCCACTCAGTCAAAAATGGCACTCCCTGGTTCAGTCATGATGAGCAACAGGAGATCTAAAGGTTCTCCAGGGATTTCTGGTCATGGGATTCTCAAACACTTCACGCTATTGCCCTAGCCATATTTCAGGAATGAAGAAGTTGGCACTGTGGGTTTTGATTCATTCAGGAGCCATTACCTGTTGAGGAATCTCCTTTCAGTAGAAGCTCTGGAGATTGCATGCAGGCAAAGCTTTTCAAGGAGTGGCGAATGGTCCCAGGAATCCAGGCCCATTGGGGTCTCAAATATGAGGTTCATGTGAGTTTTGGCTCTCAACTAGAGCTGAAAAGGCTTTAACAGCAAAATCATGTGAAATCCTGGCTGAGATTTCCAGTGCTGTGGAGAAAGCCACCCTCAGCGTAGATCTCAGTTTCCAAAGGCTCCTCTAATGCCTGGCCTTGGAAAATCCCAACACAATTCATGGCAAGAGTTCTCTGAGATCAGTTCCAGAACTCAGTCTCTAATGGCATCACACCAGAGTTCAAGCTGTAGTTGACCCAGTCATCTTTTCCAACCGCCACACAAAAGACCACTATTCTAACAAAAACGCTCCTACATGGCCCTTGTCTTCTTCCATACAGACACTCATCATAACATTCTGGCTGGGGGTTTGCATAGGGGAAGCCGTCTTAGATGGTGTGCCGAGTAAGCTCTCATGCCTACCATATGCCAAATGTCATGGTGGCCTGGACACCCTTCCTGAGAAACAGGATATATAAAATGGGCCTCTACTTCATACTGCTCTGCTTCTCAAATTCGAGGCCTCCTGCCTGCCAGGGGTAGATTCTTTATGCATACTGGACTCATGAAAAAACCCAAACACCTGTGTGCTAGTTCCTGGAGCACTTGCAACAACTCATTTGACCCAGAGGATCCCTGTTCTGACTTCATAGTGGTCAGGAGCCTGACCAGAGGAAGGCAAGAGACTTCATCCAATATTACACTTCTTTTTCATTCTTTTAGATTTGGATGGACACATGGGATTTTTCTTGAGTTCTTTTGGGTGCCTAGAATGTAATTCACAGCCACACACAGGGCCAAGAGTCTGATTCAGACACAGCTTTTACAAAGCACTTTACCTAAAATGCAGAGATTAGGCCTCCTCATTTCCATTTGAAACTGTTTTCTGAAGGATTCCCAAAATAGTGCCTGAAGGCAAACACCTCCCTGACTTTCAGGGGAACAGAAAAATAGGGAGGAAAGAAGCCTGGAGAAATACTTTTCTTTAATTGAACACTGTGGCACTGACAGCTCCTAATCATGCAACTTGGGTGGCTATCTATCCAAGTAGGGATTCTCCAGAGGGATCCTTACCAGTCACGCTAATTTTTGACTTTTCTGAGATGCTTGGCATTCCCTTCAGCAATCCAGTCCATGGTCATGTCACAAAGCTTGATGGTGGTACACATCTTGGACACAAAACCACGAACCCCTTCAGAGAGCGGCCGAAATTCAGGAAGAATACAGGAATTTAGGATCCTGGTAGGTGTTGCCCATCTGCAAGGCAAGCAGCAGTCCATTCATAAATTGGCCATGAGGAGTCCTGCAAAGATTTCCACTACACAGGATACATTCACGGCTGCATTCTTCTCTCTACTCACTTTAACCACAAACCCAGTGGGATCCACTGACATAGAAAGACTCACTAGTTAACAGTCCATTTTAAACCAACAACAACAACAACAAGAAAACGGTTTTCATTCATGCTCTCAGAACATGAGACAAAAGTACAAATTGAAAAACACACCCACTAAGACACACAAACCACCCCTGTATTTGGTCTGCATCTATCCACTCTGTCCTCTGACTGGTGGGTGAGAATATCTTCCTTAGCAGTGGCCTGCCCTGTCTCAGCTCTGGTCTCCTTGTCCATCTGTGTGTAGTTGTCAGGAGCCAGCAATGAGCCAATACTTCTCTCTCAGGAAAAACCCCTGTCCAGACCATTCAAGGCATTTTGCTATCCACACATCACTAGGTGCCAAGAAAGAATGACTCTGGCCTTGGTACAGAGAAACAAGTGAGCCCACTGGGACTGAAACTGCTTGTGGGTGCCTCGCCTCCTGGATCCCAAGTTCAGAGAGTTCCATCACTAAGGAAGTGAGGTGAGGTCACTTCCTTCAGGAAGTGAATGAGGTCACTGCCTTGACAACCACTTTGTCCTAACAGTAGTTTCTAAGGGTCCCATGAGATGGAGGCTGCCCCACCTTCCTGGGACATTTTCCCAAGACATAAAGTTCTATATACCCTAGGAGCCCGGATTCAGCAACCCACACAGGCCTGATTGTGTCCATCTTCTCTGCATTGAGAAGAGGGTGGCTGATTCAGCCACATCTCTTCATCTTGACTGGGTTTTTGGCCATGGAAGATGACTTTAGACCTCACAAGTCCTACCTAGCTGCCTACATTTGCTCCACGGATTATTTCTGCATCTACCTTTGAGCTTCTCAGCAGCTGTAGGATTCCCTACATTCCTACACGGCAAGATCAACTCAGGACCTGCTGTTATGTGAAAATAGACAAAGGGAACAGGGTATGGTTAAGGACATATCAGGTTCTATTTTGGGTAGGAGTCATTCTGCTGGATGAATACGGGTATTAGGAACTGGGATATTTATAGAATGTAAGGAGAAATGTGAGTATGAAAATGGAAAACTAGGTAAGATCTGAAGCACACAAGGGTGTTGGGCCCTTGACTTGCACACATAGTTGTGATTTATGTTCTGCAGAGGTGAATCCTCTCAATCCATATACAATGGCATAAGATCTTGTTCATGGGACTACTGAATGTAAAACAGATCTTCCAGTGAAATTGAGATACTAGGCAGATTCCAGTGTAGGGAAAGGAAGAAGTGTGAGTTTAGGATTTGGACAAAAGGCCCATTTTGCAATGGAATGAAGTTCTATTAGAGTGTAAATGGGAATGTCAGCACACATGAAGAGTCAGTCACAACAAGGCACTTGGGGAAATAGATATCAATAGTGATGTTAGGAGATCTGGAATGTACAAAATGAGTGACAAGATCAGGGATATTTTGAACAGGGGGGTGATTGAATTAACCTATGTTAAAAAGAAACAAGTGTATACACACCATAGGATTGAAATTTGAAAAGAGTAGGAAACACAGATATAGATGATTTTAGTAATCCATGCTCTCATTAAAATGAGGCTTTTGTACAAGAATAAGATAAGTGTGAATTTTGCATTTTGTGTCCAGGAGATGATGTGATGAAAGGAATACATGGAACAGGGGACAGGCATATTTCTTCCACTATTTCTGGGAGCATGTTTTTGAAACCCTATGATTTAGGGTTTGGGGATAAAAATAGGTGGACCTGGGTCTACGTATATAAAGATGATGCATGAATAGACCATATGGTGAAAAAAAGAACTATAACAGGTTACTATTTTGAATAATGAATTGAATTGATATTTTAATAAATACATGAAATCTGGTATTCACATACAAATATTCAATCCCAGTAGCCATACATCTATTGGTAATATTAGGGTTACTAATTATACCAAACTGGGTTTGAGTTTTGCTTTGAAAATGATGATGGAATTCAAAAGTAATGTGTTTTAAAAGAAATCTCATGAAAAAGCAAGTAAAGATCCATAGAGAAATCCATGGGTTCTGATACCGGGAGTGAAGTGAATCATATGCATATCAATTTGTGAATATTGGATGAAATGATACATCCTATGATTTATGATTTTCGAAGAAATAGGAATTTAACAATTTTGAATGAAAATTTACTTCAAAATACACATCATGTTTCATATGAATATTCTTTCATTGATGTTCAACTGGGTCACTTACTGTAGAAATATTAGGGTTCGTACTCAATCTTCACTCAAGTTCATTTTGAGTATTCAGAAATGAATATGTAGAGCAAGAGAATGAATATGTCTGAGAAATATCTTGTGAAAAGTTGATTTAAATCAACACAGATGGACATGAAAGAATCAAGGTAGTATAAGTATATGACACATGTATTTCATGTTTGCAAATCCATAGTATATATTTAATATATTTAAATGTAAGGTACCTATGCCAATCAAAATTCCTAAGGGGATATATGTCCTTCACATATGTACCCCAAATATTCATTTTCCTCTACATTGTTTCATGTATAAACTTGTTGAAGTATAAGCCCACCACAGCTTGATTTTTAGTTATCTCAGTGTATTGGGGGGAAGTGATCTCTTCATGAAATTTGTATTTTCCAAATTCAGAATACTATCAAGAATATAACTGTGATGGCAGGAGGATTATATATGTGTATATAAAAATATACATTGTGACCCAGGCGACAGAGACAGGGAGTCAGGAAGTTACATATTTGTGAATTTTGAAAAGTCATGGAGAAATAAAAGGAGAAAAATGTGTGGGAGGTTTTATAATATGTATCTCTGATGAAGCAAAAGGCAAGTCCAAGTAGACACCGTGCCTCCTATCAAATGTCTCTACTTCTAGTCCTCTGGAGTATTTTTATCGATGTTATGATAAGGAGTCAGAGTCCAGTAAGTTATGGGTTAGTGTCAGAGATTCGATATTTCAAATGGCAAAACGGAAAATGGGTCTAATATACATGCGAACATGTGCCACATAAAAATCTTCCACTGTCATCCACCACAATGCCTTGACAATACTATCACCCCAAATAACACACGATGAGAGGAGAAGAAGAAAAAAATCTGTGAATACATATCTGGATTAGAAAATCTGAGGAGCTCACAAACTTGGGTGTGGCAGAAGAGATCCCAAAAGTAGGGGGCAGGGTAAACAAACCACAAACATGGAACATTGCTGGCCTAATGACTTCTTGACTATCTGCCTCTGACATTTGTGCACTAGAAATATAGCTTTGTGCTTTAGCTTCCTTTGCAGTGAGACCATGAAAGCTTGGTCTCAGTCTATGTGAACAGGAGGACATGGTTTTATATTTTCCAATACGAGCAGGAGGCAGCAGAGCTGAATCCTCTCTTTGTAGGGTAACTGTGGCCATGGGCTATGAATGTCTCCCTGGGTGGATTGTGAAGCCTTTGGCTCACCCTCCAGTTTTAATGGCATTTCTTGCAGCTTCTCTGGAAATTTGGTGGGTGTTTTTTTTTTTGAAATACATAAAGATCAACTGGGGCACGGTGCAGGAGGGAGCTCTGTCACGTGGGGTGGTTCAGGGTCTGAAGGAAAAAACACAAACTGGGCTGCTACCCAGTATATCTTTCCCCCTTGAGCATAGCAACTTGATTCTGACCATCACACCAAATCCTCTCCCCACAACAACATGCCTTTATATTTTAGGGTCTGCTGGCTGCACCTTGTCAGTCACATGTCATTCGAAGAAATGACAGGAGCACAGGGGCCCACCACTGATGTTGGTCACACATCTGCACTTCATTGCTCCAGGCCCAGTTCCCTGCTGGCTCCTACTCACTGGCATCTCGGTTCTTCACCATGGTCAGGAATTCCACTCAGTCAAAAATGGCACTCCCTGGTTCAGTCATGATGAGCAACAGGAGATCTAAAGGTTCTCCAGGGATTTCTGGTCATGGGATTCTCAAACACTTCACGCTATTGCCCTAGCCATATTTCAGGAATGAAGAAGTTGGCACTGTGGGTTTTGATTCATTCAGGAGCCATTACCTGTTGAGGAATCTCCTTTCAGTAGAAGCTCTGGAGATTGCATGCAGGCAAAGCTTTTCAAGGAGTGGCGAAAGGTCCCAGGAATCCAGGCCCATTGGGGTCTCAAATATGAGGTTTATGTGAGTTTTGGCTCTCAACTAGAGCTGAAAAGGCTTTAACAGCAAAATCATGTGAAATCCTGGCTGAGATTTCCAGTGCTGTGGGGAAAGCCACCCTCAGCGTAGATCTCAGTTTCCAAAGGCTCCTCTAATGCCTGGCCTTGGAAAATCCCAACACAATTCATGGCAAGAGTTCTCTGAGATCAGTTCCAGAACTCAGTCTCTAATGGCATCACACCAGAGTTCAAGCTGTAGTTGACCCAGTCATCTTTTCCAACCGCCACACAAAAGACCACTATTCTAACAAAAACGCTCCTACATGGCCCTTGTCTTCTTCCATACAGACACTCATCATAACATTCTGGCTGGGGGTTTGCATAGGGGAAGCCGTCTTAGATGGTGTGCCGAGTAAGCTCTCATGCCTACCATATGGCAAATGTCATGGTGGCCTGGACACGCTTCCTGAGAAACAGGATATATAAAATGGGCCTCTACTTCATACTGCTCTGCTTCTCAAATTCGAGGCCTCCTGCCTGCCAGGGGTAGATTCTTTATGCGTACTGGACTCATGAAAAAACCCAAACACCTGTGTGCTAGTTCCTGGAGCACTTGCAACAACTCATTTGACCCAGAGGATCCCTGTTCTGACTTCATAGTGGTCAGGAGCCTGACCAGAGGAAGGCAAGAGACTTCATCCAATATTACACTTCTTTTTCATTCTTTTAGATTTGGATGGACACATGGGATTTTTCTTGAGTTCTTTTGGGTGCCTAGAATGTAATTCACAGCCACACACAGGGCCAAGAGTCTGATTCAGACACAGCTTTTACAAAGCACTTTACCTAAAAGGCAGAGATTAGGCCTCCTCATTTCCATTGGAAACTGTTTTCTGAAGGATTCCCATAATAGTGCCTGAAGGCAAACACCTCCCTGACTTAGAGGGGAACAGAACAATAGGGAGGAAAGAAGCCTGGAGAAATACTTTTCTTTAATTGAACACTGTGGCACTGACAGCTCCTAATCATGCAACTTGGGTGGCTATCTATCCAAGCAGGGATTCTCCAGAGGGATCCTTACCAGTCACGCTAATTTTTGACTTTTCTGAGATGCTTGGCATTCCCTTCAGCAATCCAGTCCATGGTCATGTCACAAAGCTTGATGGTGGTACACATCTTGGACACAAAACCACGAACCCCTTCAGAGAGCGGCCGAAATTCAGGAAGAATACAGGAACTTAGGATCTTGGTAGGTGTTGCCCATCTGCAAGGCAAGCAGCAGTCCTTTCATAAATTGGCCATGAGGAGTCCTGCAAAGATTTCCACTACACAGGATACATTCACGGCTGCATTCTTCTCTCTACTCACTTAAACCACAAACCCAGTGGGATCCACTGACATAGAAAGACTCACTAGTTAACAGTCCATTTTAAACCAACAACAACAACAATAAGAAAACGGTTTTCATTCATGCTCTCAGAACATGAGACAAAAGTACAAATTGAAAAACACACCCACTAAGACACACAAACCACCCCTGTATTTGGTCTGCATCTATCCACTCTGTCCTCTGACTGGTGGGTGAGAATATCTTCCTTAGCAGTGGCCTGCCCTGTCTCAGCTCTGGTCTCCTTGTCCATCTGTGTGTAGTTGTCAGGAGCCAGCAATGAGCCAATACTTCTCTCTCAGGAACAACCCCTGTCCAGACCATTCAAGGCATTTTGCTATCCACACATCACTAGGTGCCAAGAAAGAATGACTCTGGCCTTGGTACAGAGAAACAAGTGAGCCCACTGGGACTGGAACTGCTTGTGGGTGCCTCGCCTCCTGGATCCCAAGTTCAGAGAGTTCCATCACTAAGGAAGTGAGGTGAGGTCACTTCCTTCAGGAAGTGAATGAGGTCACTGCCTTGACAACCACTTTGTCCTAACAGTAGTTTCTAAGGGTCCCATGAGATGGAGGCTGCCCCACCTTCCTGGGACATTTTCCCAAGACATAAAGTTCTATATACCCTAGGAGCCCGGATTCAGCAACCCACACAGGCCTGATTGTGTCCATCTTCTCTGCATTGAGAAGAGGGTGGCTGATTCAGCCACATCTCTTCATCTTGACTGGGTTTTTGGCCATGGAAGATGACTTTAGACCTCACAGGTCCTACCTAGCTGCCTACATTTGCTCCACGGATTATTTCTGCATCTACCTTTGAGCTTCTCAGCAGCTGTAGGATTCCCTACATTCCTACACGGCAAGATCAACTCAGGACCTGCTGTTATGTGAAAATAGACAAAGGGAACAGGGTATGGTTAAGGGCATATCAGGTTCTATTTTGGGTAGGAGTCATTCTGCTGGATGAATACGGGTATTGGGAACTGGGATATTTATAGAATGTAAGGAGAAATGTGAGTATGAAATTAGAAAACTAGGTAAGATCTGAAGCACACAAGGGTGTTGGGCCCTTGACTTGCACACATAGTTGTGATTTATGTTCTGCAGAGGTGAATCCTCTCAATCCATATACAATGGCATAAGATCTTGTTCCTGGGACTACTGAATGTAAAACAGATCTTCCAGTGAAATTGAGATACTAGGCAGATTCCAGTGTAGGGAAAGGAACAAGTGTGAGTTTAGGATTTGGACAAAAGGCCCATTTTGCAATGGAATGAAGTTCTATTAGAGTGTGAATGGGAATGTCAGCACACATGAAGAGTCAGTCACAACAAGGCACTTGGGGAAATAGATATCAATAGTGATGTTAGGAGATCTGGAATGTACAAAATGAGTGACAAGATCAGGGATATTTTGAACAGGGGGGTGATTGAATTAACCTATGTTAAAAAGAAACAAGTGTATACACACCATATGATTGAAATTTGAACAGAGTAGGAAACACAGATATAGATGATTTTAGTAATCCATGCTCTCATTAAAATGAGGCTTTTGTACAAGAATAAGATAAGTGTGAATTTTGCATTTTGTGTCCAGAAAATGATGTGATGAAAGGAATACATGGAACAGGGGACAGGCATATTTCTTCCACTATTTCTGGGAGCATGTTTTTGAAACCCTATGATTTAGGGTTTTGGGATAAAAATAGGTGGACCTGGGTCTACGTATATAAAGATGATGCATGAATAGACCATATGGTGAAAAAAAGAACTATAACAGGTTACTATTTTGAATAATGAATTGAATTGATATTTTAATAAATACATGAAATCTGGTATTCACATACAAATATTCAATCCCAGTAGGCATACATCTATTGGTAACATTAGGGTTACTAATTATACCAAACTGGGTTTGAGTTTTGCTTCGAAAATGATGATGGAATTCAAAAGTAATGTGTTTTAAAAGAAATCTCATGAAAAAGCAAGTAAAGATCCATAGAGAAATCCATGGGTTCTGATACCGGGAGTGAAGTGAATCATATGCATATCAATTTGTGAATATTGGATGCAATGATACATCCTATGATTTATCATTTTCGAAGAAATAGGAATTTAACAATTTTGAATGAAAATTTACTTCAAAATACACATCATGTTTCATATGAATATTCTTTCATTGATGTTCAGCTGGGTCACTTACTGTAGAAATATTAGGGTTCGTACTCAATCTTCACTCAAGTTCATTTTGAGTATTCAGAAATGAATATGTAGAGCAAGAAAATGAATATGTCTGAAAAATATCTTGTGAAAAGTTGATTTAAATCAACACAGATGGACATGAAAGAATCAAGGTAGTATAAGTATATGACACATGTATTTCATGTTTGCAAATCCATAGTATATATTTAATATATTAAAATGTAAGGTACCTATGCCAATCAAAATTCCTAAGGGGATATATGTCCTTCACATATGTACCCCAAATATTCATTTTCCTCTACATTGTTTCATGTATAAACTTGTTGAAATATAAGCTCACCACAGCTTGAATTTTTAGTTACCTCAGTGTATTGGGGGGAAGTGATCTCTTCATAAAATTTGTATTTTCCAAATTCAGAATACTCTCAAGAATATAACTGTGATGGCAGGAGGATTATATATGTGTATATAAAAATATACATTGTGACCCAGGCGACAGAGACAGGGAGTCAGGAAGTTACATATTTGTGAATTTTGAAAAGTCATGGAAAAATAAAAGGAGAAAAATGTGTGGGAGGTTTTATAATATGTATCTCTGATGAAGCAAAAGGCAAGTCCAAGTAGACACCGTGCCTCCTATCAAATGCCTCTACTTCTAGTCCTCTGGAGTATTTTTATCGATGTTATGATAAGGAGTCAGAGTCCAGTAAGTTATGGGTTAGTGTCAGAGATTCGATCTTTCAAATGGCAAAACGGAAAATGGGTCTAATATACATGCGAACATGTGCCACATAAAAATCTTCCACTGTCATCCACCACAATGCCTTGACAATACTATCACCCCAAATAACACACGATGAGAGGAGAAGAAGAAAAAAATCTGTGAATACATATCTGGATTAGAAATTCTGAGGAGCTCACAAACTTGGGTGTGGCAGAAGAGATTCCAAAAGTAGGGGGCAGGGTAAACAAACCACAAACATGGAACATTGCTGGCCTAATGACTTCTTGACTATCTGCCTCTGACATTTGTGCACTAGAAATATAGCTTTGTGCTTTAGCTTCCTTTGCAGTGAGACCATGAAAGCTTGGTCTCAGTCTATGTGAACAGGAGGACATGGTTTTATATTTTCCAATACCAGCAGGAGGCAGCAGAGCTGAATCCTCTCTTTGTAGGGTAACTGTGGCCATGGGCTATGAATGTCTCCCTGGGTGGATTGTGAAGCCTTTGGCTCACCCTCCAGTTTTAATGGCATTTCTTGCAGCTTCTCTGGAAATTTGGTGGGTGTTTTTTTTTTTGAAATACATAAAGGTCAACTGGGGCACGGTGCAGGAGGGAGCTCTGTCACGTGGGGTGGTTCAGGGTCTGAAGGAAAAAACACGAACTGGGCTGCTACCCAGTATATCTTTCCCCCTTGGGCATAGCAACTTGATTCTGAGCATCACACCAAATCCTCTCCCCACAACAACATGCCTTTATATTTTAGGGTCTGCTGGCTGCACCTTGTCAGTCACATGTCATTCGAAGAAATGACAGGAGCACAGGGGCCCACCACTGATGTTGGTCACACATCTGCACTTCATTGCTCCAGGCCCTGTTCCCTGCTGGCTCCTACTCACTGGCTTCTCGGTTCTTCACCATGGTCAGGAATTCCACTCAGTCAAAAATGGCACTCCCTGGTTCAGTCATGATGAGCAACAGGAGATCTAAAGGTTCTCCAGGGATTTCTGGTCATGGGATTCTCAAACACTTCACGCTATTGCCCTAGCCATATTTCAGGAATGAAGAAGTTGGCATTGTGGGTTTTGATTCATTCAGGAGCCATTACCTGTTGAGGAATCTCCTTTCAGTAGAAGCTCTGGAGATTGCATGCAGGCAAAGCTTTTCAAGGAGTGGTGAAAGGTCCCAGGAATCCAGGCCCATTGGGGTCTCAAATATGAGGTTCATGTGAGTTTTGGCTCTCAACTAGAGCTGAAAAGGCTTTAACAGCAAAATCATGTGAAATCCTGGCTGAGATTTCCAGTGCTGTGGAGAAAGCCACCCTCAGCGTAGATCTCAGTTTCCAAAGGCTCCTCTAATGCCTGGCCTTGGAAAATCCCAACACAATTCATGGCAAGAGTTCTCTGAGATCAGTTCCAGAACTCAGTCTCTAATGGCATCACACCAGAGTTCAAGCTGTAGTTGACCCAGTCATCTTTTCCAACCGCCACACAAAAGACCACTATTCTAACAAAAACGCTCCTACATGGCCCTTGTCTTCTTCCATACAGACACTCATCATAACATTCTGGCTGGGGGTTTGCATAGGGGAAGCCGTCTTAGATGGTGTGCCGAGTAAGCTCTCATGCCTACCATATGCCAAATGTCATGGTGGCCTGGACACCCTTCCTGAGAAACAGGATATATAAAATGGGCCTCTACTTCATACTGCTCTGCTTCTCAAATTCGAGGCCTCCTGCCTGCCAGGGGTAGATTCTTTATGCGTACTGGACTCATGAAAAAACCCAAACACCTGTGTGCTAGTTCCTGGAGCACTTGCAACAACTCATTTGACCCAGAGGATCCCTGTTCTGACTTCATAGTGGTCAGGAGCCTGACCAGAGGAAGGCAAGAGACTTCATCCAATATTACACTTCTTTTTCATTCTTTTAGATTTGGATGGACACATGGGATTTTTCTTGAGTTCTTTTGGGTGCCTAGAATGTAATTCACAGCCACACACAGGGCCAAGAGTCTGATTCAGACACAGCTTTTACAAAGCACTTTACCTAAAAGGCAGAGATTAGGCCTCCTCATTTCCATTGGAAACTGTTTTCTGAAGGATTCCCAAAATAGTGCCTGAAGGCAAACACCTCCCTGACTTAGAGGGGAACAGAACAATAGGGAGGAAAGAAGCCTGGAGAAATACTTTTCTTTAATTGAACACTGTGGCACTGACAGCTCCTAATCATGCAACTTGGGTGGCTATCTATCCAAGCAGGGATTCTCCAGAGGGATCCTTACCAGTCACGCTAATTTTTGACTTTTCTGAGATGCTTGGCATTCCCTTCAGCAATCCAGTCCATGGTCATGTCACAAAGCTTGATGGTGGTACACATCTTGGACACAAAACCACGAACCCCTTCAGAGAGCGGCCGAAATTCAGGAAGAATACAGGAACTTAGGATCTTGGTAGGTGTTGTCCATCTGCAAGGCAAGCAGCAGTCCATTCATAAATTGGCCATGAGGAGTCCTACAAAGATTTCCACTACACAGGATACATTCACGGCTGCATTCTTCTCTCTACTCACTTTAACCACAAACCCAGTGGGATCCACTGACATAGAAAGACTCACTAGTTAACAGTCCATTTTAAACCAACAACAACAACAACAACAACAAAACGGTTTTCATTCATGCTCTCAGAACATGAGACAAAAGTACAAATTGAAAAACACACCCACTAAGACACACAAACCACCCCTGTATTTGGTCTGCATCTATCCACTCTGTCCTCTGACTGGTGGGTGAGAATATCTTCCTTAGCAGTGGCCTGCCCTGTCTCAGCTCTGGTCTCCTTGTCCATCTGTGTGTAGTTGTCAGGAGCCAGCAATGAGCCAATACTTCTCTCTCAGGAAAAACCCCTGTCCAGACCATTCAAGGCATTTTGCTATCCACACATCACTAGGTGCCAAGAAAGAATGACTCTGGCCTTGGTACAGAGAAACAAGTGAGCCCACTGGGACTGGAACTGCTTGTGGGTGCCTCGCCTCCTGGATCCCAAGTTCAGAGAGTTCCATCACTAAGGAAGTGAGGTGAGGTCACTTCCTTCAGGAAGTGAATGAGGTCACTGCCTTGACAACCACTTTGTCCTAACAGTAGTTTCTAAGGGTCCCATGAGATGGAGGCTGCCCCACCTTCCTGGGACATTTTCCCAAGACATAAAGTTCTATATACCCTAGGAGCCCGGATTCAGCAACCCACACAGGCCTGATTGTGTCCATCTTCTCTGCATTGAGAAGAGGGTGGCTGATTCAGCCACATCTCTTCATCTTGACTGGGTTTTTGGCCATGGAAGATGACTTTAGACCTCACAGGTCCTACCTAGCTGCCTACATTTGCTCCACGGATTATTTCTGCATCTACCTTTGAGCTTCTCAGCAGCTGTAGGATTACCTACATTCCTACACGGCAAGATCAACTCAGGACCTGCTGTTATGTGAAAATAGACAAAGGGAACAGGGTATGGTTAAGGACATATCAGGTTCTATTTTGGGTAGGAGTCATTCTGCTGGATGAATACGGGTATTGGGAACTGGGATATTTATAGAATGTAAGGAGAAATGTGAGTATGAAAATAGAAAACTAGGTAAGATCTGAAGCACACAAGGGTGTTGGGCCCTTGACTTGCACACATAGTTGTGATTTATGTTCTGCAGAGGTGAATCCTCTCAATCCATATACAATGGCATAAGATCTTGTTCCTGGGACTACTGAATGTAAAACCGACCTTCCAGTGAAATTGAGATACTAGGCAGATTCCAGTGTAGGGAAAGGAAGAAGTGTGAGTTTAGGTTTTGTACAAAAGGCCCATTTTGCAATGGAATGAAGTTCTATTAGAGTGTAAATGGGAATGTCAGCACACATGAAGAGTCAGTCACAACAAGGCACTTGGGGAAATAGATATCAATAGTGATGTTAGGAGATCTGGAATGTACAAAATGAGTGACAAGATCAGGGATATTTTGAACAGGGGGGTGATTGAATTAACCTATGTTAAAAAGAAACAAGTGTATACACACCATAGGATTCAAATTTGAAAAGAGTAGGAAACACAGATATAGATGATTTTAGTAATCCATGCTCTCATTAAAATGAGGCTTTTGTACAAGAATAAGATAAGTGTGAATTTTGCATTTTGTGTCCAGAAGATGATGTGATGAAAGGAATACATGGAGCAGGGGACATGCGTATTTCTTCCACTATTTCTGGGAGCATGTTTTTGAAACCCTATGATTTAGGGTTTGGGGATAAAAATAGGTGGACCTGGGTCTACGTATATAAAGATGATGCATGAATAGACCATATGGTGAAAAAAAGAACTATAACAGGTTACTATTTTGAATAATGGATTGAATTGATATTTCAATAAATAGATGAAATCTGGTATTCACATACAAATATTCAATCCCAGTAGGCATACATCTATTGGTAATATTAGGGTTACTAATTATACCAAACTGGGTTTGAGTTTTGCTTCGAAAATGATGATGGAATTCAAAAGTAATGTGTTTTCAAAAAAATCTCATGAAAAATCAAGTAAAGATCCATAGAGAAATCCATGGGTTCTGATACCGGGAGTGAAGTGAATCATATGCATATCAATTTGTGAATATTGGATGAAATGATACATCCTATGATTTATCATTTTCGAAGAAATAGGAATTTAACAATTTTGAATGAAAATTTACTTCAAAATACACATCATGTTTCATATGAATATTCTTTCATTGATGTTCAACTGGGTCACTTACTGTAGAAATATTAGGGTTCGTACTCAATCTTCACTCAAGTTAATTTTGAGTATTCAGAAATGAATATGTAGAGCAAGAAAATGAATATGTCTGAGAAATATCTTGTGAAAAGTTGATTTAAATCAACACAGATGTACATGAAAGAATCAAGGTAGTATAAGTATATGACACATGTATTTCATGTTTGCAAATCCGTAGTATATATTTAATATATTAAAGTGTAAGGTACCTATGCCTATCAAAATTCCTAAGGGGATATATGTCCTTCACATATGTACCCCAAATATTCATTTTCCTCTACATTGTTTCATGTATAAACTTGTTGAAGTATAAGCTCACCACAGCTTGAATTTTTAGTTACCTCAGTGTATTGGGGGGAAGTGATCTCTTCATGAAATTTGTATTTTCCAAATTCAGAATACTCTCAAGAATATAACTGTGATGGCAGGAGGATTATATATGTGTATATAAAAATATACATTGTGACCCAGGCGACAGAGACAGGGAGTCAGGAAGTTACATATTTGTGAATTTTGAAAAGTCATGGAGAAATAAAAGGAGAAAAATGTGTGGGAGGTTTTATAATATGTATCTCTGATGAAGCAAAAGGCAAGTCCAAGTAGACACCGTGCCTCCTATCAAATGCCTCTACTTCTAGTCCTCTGGAGTATTTTTATCGATGTTATGATAAGGAGTCAGAGTCCAGTAAGTTATGGGTTAGTGTCAGAGATTCGATATTTCAAATGGCAAAACGGAAAATGGGTCTAATATACATGCGAACATGTGCCACATAAAAATCTTCCACTGTCATCCACCACAATGCCTTGACAATACTATCACCCCAAATAACACACGATGAGAGGAGAAGAAGAAAAAAATCTGTGAATAAGTATCTGGATTAGAAATTCTGAGGAGCTCACAAACTTGGGTGTGGCAGAAGAGATTCCAAAAGTAGGGGGCAGGGTAAACAAACCACAAACATGGAACATTGCTGGCCTAATGACTTCTTGACTATCTGCCTCTGACATTTGTGCACTAGAAATATAGCTTTGTGCTTTAGCTTCCTTTGCAGTGAGACCATGAAAGCTTGCTCTCAGTCTATGTGAACAGGAGGACATGGTTTTTTATTTTCCAATACGAGCAGGAGGCAGCAGAGCTGAATCCTCTCTTTGTAGGGTAACTGTGGCCATGGGCTATGAATGTCTCCCTGGGTGGATTGTGAAGCCTTTGGCTCACCCTCCAGTTTTAATGGCATTTCTTGCAGCTTCTCTGGAAATTTGGTGGGTGTTTTTTTTTTTGAAATACATAAAGGTCAACTGGGGCACGGTGCAGGAGGGAGCTCTGTCACGTGGGGTGGTTCAGGGTCTGAAGGAAAAAACACAAACTGGGCTGCTACCCAGTATATCTTTCCCCCTTGGGCATAGCAACTTGATTCTGAGCATCACACCAAATCCTCTCCCCACAACAACATGCCTTTATATTTTAGTGTCTGCTGGCTGCACCTTGTCAGTCACATGTCATTCGAAGAAATGACAGGAGCACAGGGGCCCACCACTGATGTTGGTCACACATCTGCACTTCATTGCTCCAGGCCCTGTTCCCTGCTGGCTCCTACTCACTGGCATCTCGGTTCTTCACCATGGTCAGGAATTCCACTCAGTCAAAAATGGCACTCCCTGGTTCAGTCATGATGAGCAACAGGAGATCTAAAGGTTCTCCAGGGATTTCTGGTCATGGGATTCTCAAACACTTCACGCTATTGCCCTAGCCATATTTCAGGAATGAAGAAGTTGGCATTGTGGGTTTTGATTCATTCAGGAGCCATTACCTGTTGAGGAATCTCCTTTCCGTAGAAGCTCTGGAGATTGCATGCAGGCAAAGCTTTTCAAGGAGTGGCGAAAGGTCCCAGGAATCCAGGCCCATTGGGGTCTCAAATATGAGGTTCATGTGAGTTTTGGCTCTCAACTAGAGCTGAAAAGGCTTTAACAGCAAAATCATGTGAAATCCTGGCTGAGATTTCCAGTGCTGTGGAGAAAGCCACCCTCAGCGTAGATCTCAGTTTCCAAAGGCTCCTCTAATGCCTGGCCTTGGAAAATCCCAACACAATTCATGGCAAGAGTTCTCTGAGATCAGTTCCAGAACTCAGTCTCTAATGGCATCACACCAGAGTTCAAGCTGTAGTTGACCCAGTCATCTTTTCCAACCGCCACACAAAAGACCACTATTCTAACAAAAACGCTCCTACATGGCCCTTGTCTTCTTCCATACAGACACTCATCATAACATTCTGGCTGGGGGTTTGCATAGGGGAAGCCGTCTTAGATGGTGTGCCGAGTAAGCTCTCATGCCTACCATATGCCAAATGTCATGGTGGCCTGGACACCCTTCCTGAGAAACAGGATATATAAAATGGGCCTCTACTTCATACTGCTCTGCTTCTCAAATTCGAGGCCTCCTGCCTGCCAGGGGTAGATTCTTTATGCGTACTGGACTCATGAAAAAACCCAAACACCTGTGTGCTAGTTCCTGGAGCACTTGCAACAACTCATTTGACCCAGAGGATCCCTGTTCTGACTTCATAGTGGTCAGGAGCCTGACCAGAGGAAGGCAAGAGACTTCATCCAATATTACACTTCTTTTTCATTATTTTAGATTTGGATGGACACATGGGATTTTTCTTGAGTTCTTTTGGGTGCCTAGAATGTAATTCACAGCCACACACAGGGCCAAGAGTCTGATTCAGACACAGCTTTTACAAAGCACTTTACCTAAAAGGCAGAGATTAGGCCTCCTCATTTCCATTGGAAACTGTTTTCTGAAGGATTCCCAAAATAGTGCCTGAAGGCAAACACCTCCCTGACTTAGAGGGGAACAGAACAATAGGGAGGAAAGAAGCCTGGAGAAATTCTTTTCTTTAATTGAACACTGTGGCACTGACAGCTCCTAATCATGCAACTTGGGTGGCTATCTATCCAAGCAGGGATTCTCCAGAGGGATCCTTACCAGTCACGCTAATTTTTGACTTTTCTGAGATGCTTGGCATTCCCTTCACCAATCCAGTCCATGGTCATGTCACAAAGCTTGATGGTGGTACACATCTTGGACACAAAACCACGAACCCCTTCAGAGAGCGGCCGAAATTCAGGAAGAATACAGGAACTTAGGATCTTGGTAGGTGTTGCCCATCTGCAAGGCAAGCAGCAGTCTATTCATAAATTGGACATGAGGAGTCCTGCAAAGATTTCCACTACACAGGATACATTCACGGCTGCATTCTTCTCTCTACTCACTTTAACCACAAACCCAGTGGGATCCACTGACATAGAAAGACTCACTAGTTAACAGTCCATTTTAAACCAACAACAACAACAACAACAAAACGGTTTTCATTCATGCTCTCAGAACATGAGACAAAAGTACAAATTGAAAAACACACCCACTAAGACACACAAACCACCCCTGTATTTGGTCTGCATCTATCCACTCTGTCCTCTGACTGGTGGGTGAGAATATCTTCCTTAGCAGTGGCCTGCCCTGTCTCAGCTCTGGTCTCCTTGTCCATCTGTGTGTAGTTGTCAGGAGCCAGCAATGAGCCAATACTTCTCTCTCAGGAAAAACCCCTGTCCAGACCATTCAAGGCATTTTGCTAACCACACATCACTAGGTACCAAGAAAGAATGACTCTGGCCTTGGTACAGAGAAACAAGTGAGCCCACTGGGACTGGAACTGCTTGTGGGTGCCTCGCCTCCTGGTTCCCAAGTTCAGAGAGTTCCATCACTAAGGAAGTGAGGTGAGGTCACTTCCTTCAGGAAGTGAATGAGGTCACTGCCTTGACAACCACTTTGTCCTAACAGTAGTTTCTAAGGGTCCCATGAGATGGAGGCTGCCCCACCTTCCTGGGACATTTTCCCAAGACATAAAGTTCTATATACCCTAGGAGCCCGGATTCAGCAACCCACACAGGCCTGATTGTGTCCATCTTCTCTGCATTGAGAAGAGGGTGGATGATTCAGCCACATCTCTTCATCTTGACTGGGTTTTTGGCCATGGAAGATGACTTTAGACCTCACAGGTCCTACCTAGCTGCCTACATTTGCTCCACGGATTATTTCTGCATCTACCTTTGAGCTTCTCAGCAGCTGTAGGATTCCCTACATTCCTACACAGCAAGATCAACTCAGGACCTGCTGTTATGTGAAAATAGACAAAGGGAACAGGGTATGGTTAAGGACATATCAGGTTCTATTTTGGGTAGGAGTCATTCTGCTGGATGAATACGGGTATTGGGAACTGGGATATTTATAGAATGTAAGGAGAAATGTGAGTATGAAAATAGAAAACTAGGTAAGATCTGAAGCACACAAGGGTGTTGGGCCCTTGACTTGCACACATAGTTGTGATTTATGTTCTGCAGAGGTGAATCCTCTCAATCCATATACAATGGCATAAGATCTTGTTCCTGGGACTACTGAATGTAAAACCGACCTTCCAGTGAAATTGAGATACTAGGCAGATTCCAGTGTAGGGAAAGGAAGAAGTGTGAGTTTAGGTTTTGTACAAAAGGCCCATTTTGCAATGGAATGAAGTTCTATTAGAGTGTAAATGGGAATGTCAGCACACATGAAGAGTCAGTCACAACAAGGCACTTGGGGAAATAGATATCAATAGTGATGTTAGGAGATCTGGAATGTACAAAATGAGTGACAAGATCAGGGATATTTTGAACAGGGGGGTGATTGAATTAACCTATGTTAAAAAGAAACAAGTGTATACACACAATAGGATTGAAATTTGAAAAGAGTAGGAAACACAGATATAGATGATTTTAGTAATCCATGCTCTCATTAAAATGAGGCTTTTGTACAAGAATAAGATAAGTGTGAATTTTGCATTTTGTGTCCAGAAGATGATGTGATGAAAGGAATACATGGAGCAGGGGACATGCGTATTTCTTCCACTATTTCTGGGAGCATGTTTTTGAAACCCTATGATTTAGGGTTTGGGGATAAAAATAGGTGCACCTGGGTCTACGTATATAAAGATGATGCATGAATAGACCATATGGTGAAAAAAAGAACTATAACAGGTTACTATTTTGAATAATGGATTGAATTGATATTTCAATAAATAGATGAAATCTGGTATTCACATACAAATATTCAATCCCAGTAGGCATACATCTATTGGTAATATTAGGGTTAGTAATTATACCAAACTGGGTTTGAGTTTTGCTTCGAAAATGATGATGGAATTCAAAAGTAATGTGTTTTAAAAGAAATCTCATGAAAAATCAAGTAAAGATCCATAGAGAAATCCATGGGTTCTGATACCGGGAGTGAAGTGAATCATATGCATATCAATTTGTGAATATTGGATGAAATGATACATCCTATGATTTATCATTTTCGAAGAAATAGGAATTTAACAATTTTGAATGAAAATTTACTTCAAAATACACATCATGTTTCATATGAATATTCTTTCATTGATGTTCAACTGGGTCACTTACTGTAGAAATATTAGGGTTCGTACTCAATCTTCACTCAAGTTAATTTTGAGTATTCAGAAATGAATATGTAGAGCAAGAAAATGAATATGTCTGAGAAATATCTTGTGAAAAGTTGATTTAAATCAACACAGATGGACATGAAAGAATCAAGGTAGTATAAGTATATGACACATGTATTTCATGTTTGCAAATCCGTAGTATATATTTAATATATTAAAGTGTAAGGTACCTATGCCTATCAAAATTCCTAAGGGGATATATGTCCTTCACATATGTACCCCAAATATTCATTTTCCTCTACATTGTTTCATGTATAAACTTGTTGAAGTATAAGCTCACCACAGCTTGAATTTTTAGTTACCTCAGTGTATTGGGGGGAAGTGATCTCTTCATGAAATTTGTATTTTCCAAATTCAGAATACTCTCAAGAATATAACTGTGATGGCAGGAGGATTATATATGTGTATATAAAAATATACATTGTGACCCAGGCGACAGAGACAGGGAGTCAGGAAGTTACATATTTGTGAATTTTGAAAAGTCATGGAGAAATAAAAGGAGAAAAATGTGTGGGAGGTTTTATAATATGTATCTCTGATGAAGCAAAAGGCAAGTCCAAGTAGACACCGTGCCTCCTATCAAATGCCTCTACTTCTAGTCCTCTGGAGTATTTTTATCGATGTTATGATAAGGAGTCAGAGTCCAGTAAGTTATGGGTTAGTGTCAGAGATTCGATCTTTCAAATGGCAAAACGGAAAATGGGTCTAATATACATGCGAACATGTGCCACATAAAAATCTTCCACTGTCATCCACCACAATGCCTTGACAATACTATCACCCCAAATAACACACGATGAGAGGAGAAGAAGAAAAAAATCTGTGAATACATATCTGGATTAGAAATTCTGAGGAGCTCACAAACTTGGGTGTGGCAGAAGAGATTCCAAAAGTAGGGGGCAGGGTAAACAAACCACAAACATGGAACATTGCTGGCCTAATGACTTCTTGACTATCTGCCTCTGACATTTGTGCACTAGAAATATAGCTTTGTGCTTTAGCTTCCTTTGCAGTGAGACCATGAAAGCTTGCTCTCAGTCTATGTGAACAGGAGGACATGGTTTTATATTTTCCAATACGAGCAGGAGGCAGCAGAGCTGAATCCTCTCTTTGTAGGGTAACTGTGGCCATGGGCTATGAATGTCTCCCTGGGTGGATTGTGAAGCCTTTTGCTCACCCTCCAGTTTTAATGGCATTTCTTGCAGCTTCTCTGGAAATTTGGTGGGTGTTTTTTTTTTTGAAATACATAAAGGTCAACTGGGGCACGGTGCAGGAGGGAGCTCTGTCACGTGGGGTGGTTCAGGGTCTGAAGGAAAAAACACAAACTGGGCTGCTACCCAGTATATCTTTCCCCCCTGAGCATAGCAACTTGATTCTGAGCATCACACCAAATCCTCTCCCCACAACAACATGCCTTTATATTTTAGGGTCTGCTGGCTGCACCTTGTCAGTCACATGTCATTCGAAGAAATGACAGGAGCACAGGGGCCCACCACTGATGTTGGTCACACATCTGCACTTCATTGCTCCAGGCCCTGTTCCCTGCTGGCTCCTACTCACTGGCATCTCGGTTCTTCACCATGGTCAGGAATTCCACTCAGTCAAAAATGGCACTCCCTGGTTCAGTCATGATGAGCAACAGGAGATCTAAAGGTTCTCCAGGGATTTCTGGTCATGGGATTCTCAAACACTTCACGCTATTGCCCTAGCCATATTTCAGGAATGAAGAAGTTGGCATTGTGGGTTTTGATTCATTCAGGAGCCATTACCTGTTGAGGAATCTCCTTTCAGTAGAAGCTCTGGAGATTGCATGCAGGCAAAGCTTTTCAAGGAGTGGCGAAAGGTCCCAGGAATCCAGGCCCATTGGGGTCTCAAATATGAGGTTCATGTGAGTTTTGGCTCTCAACTAGAGCTGAAAAGGCTTTAACAGCAAAATCATGTGAAATCCTGGCTGAGATTTCCAGTGCTGTGGAGAAAGCCACCCTCAGCGTAGATCTCAGTTTCCAAAGGCTCCTCTAATGCCTGGCCTTGGAAAATCCCAACACAATTCATGGCAAGAGTTCTCTGAGATCAGTTCCAGAACTCAGTCTCTAATGGCATCACACCAGAGTTCAAGCTGTAGTTGACCCAGTCATCTTTTCCAACCGCCACACAAAAGACCACTATTCTAACAAAAACGCTCCTACATGGCCCTTGTCTTCTTCCATACAGACACTCATCATAACATTCTGGCTGGGGGTTTGCATAGGGGAAGCCGTCTTAGATGGTGTGCCGAGTAAGCTCTCATGCCTACCATATGCCAAATGTCATGGTGGCCTGGACACCCTTCCTGAGAAACAGGATATATAAAATGGGCCTCTACTTCATACTGCTCTGCTTCTCAAATTCGAGGCCTCCTGCCTGCCAGGGGTAGATTCTTTATGCGTACTGGACTCATGAAAAAACCCAAACACCTGTGTGCTAGTTCCTGGAGCACTTGCAACAACTCATTTGACCCAGAGGATCCCTGTTCTGACTTCATAGTGGTCAGGAGCCTGACCAGAGGAAGGCAAGAGACTTCATCCAATATTACACTTCTTTTTCATTCTTTTAGATTTGGATGGACACATGGGATTTTTCTTGAGTTCTTTTGGGTGCCTAGAATGTAATTCACAGCCACACACAGGGCCAAGAGTCTGATTCAGACACAGCTTTTACAAAGCACTTTACCTAAAAGGCAGAGATTAGGCCTCCTCATTTCCATTGGAAACTGTTTTCTGAAGGATTCCCAAAATAGTGCCTGAAGGCAAACACCTCCCTGACTTAGAGGGGAACAGAACAATAGGGAGGAAAGAAGCCTGGAGAAATACTTTTCTTTAATTGAACACTGTGGCACTGACAGCTCCTAATCATGCAACTTGGGTGGCTATCTATCCAAGCAGGGATTCTCCAGAGGGATCCTTACCAGTCACGCTAATTTTTGACTTTTCTGAGATGCTTGGCATTCCCTTCAGCAATCCAGTCCATGGTCATGTCACAAAGCTTGATGGTGGTACACATCTTGGACACAAAACCACGAACCCCTTCAGAGAGCGGCCGAAATTCAGGAAGAATACAGGAACTTAGGATCTTGGTAGGTGTTGCCCATCTGCAAGGCAAGCAGCAGTCCATTCATAAATTGGCCATGAGGAGTCCTGCAAAGATTTCCACTACACAGGATACATTCACGGCTGCATTCTTCTCTCTACTCACTTTAACCACAAACCCAGTGGGATCCACTGACATAGAAAGACTCACTAGTTAACAGTCCATTTTAAACCAACAACAACAACAACAACAACAAAACGGTTTTCATTCATGCTCTCAGAACATGAGACAAAAGTACAAATTGAAAAACACACCCACTAAGACACACAAACCACCCCTGTATTTGGTCTGCATCTATCCACTCTGTCCTCTGACTGGTGGGTGAGAATATCTTCCTTAGCAGTGGCCTGCCCTGTCTCAGCTCTGGTCTCCTTGTCCATCTGTGTGTAGTTGTCAGGAGCCAGCAATGAGCCAATACTTCTCTCTCAGGAAAAACCCCTGTCCAGACCATTCAAGGCATTTTGCTATCCACACATCACTAGGTGCCAAGAAAGAATGACTCTGGCCTTGGTACAGAGAAACAAGTGAGCCCACTGGGACTGGAACTGCTTGTGGGTGCCTTGCCTCCTGGATCCCAAGTTCAGAGAGTTCCATCACTAAGGAAGTGAGGTGAGGTCACTTCCTTCAGGAAGTGAATGAGGTCACTGCCTTGACAACCACTTTGTCCTAACAGTAGTTTCTAAGGGTCCCATGAGATGGAGGCTGCCCCACCTTCCTGGGACATTTTCCCAAGACATAAAGTTCTATATACCCTAGGAGCCCGGATTCAGCAACCCACACAGGCCTGATTGTGTCCATCTTCTCTGCATTGAGAAGAGGGTGGCTGATTCAGCCACATCTCTTCATCTTGACTGGGTGTTTGGCCATGGAAGATGACTTTAGACCTCACAGGTCCTACCTAGCTGCCTACATTTGCTCCACGGATTATTTCTGCATCTACCTTTGAGCTTCTCAGCAGCTGTAGGATTCCCTACATTCCTACACAGCAAGATCAACTCAGGACCTGCTGTTATGTGAAAATAGACAAAGGGAACAGGGTATGGTTAAGGACATATCAGGTTCTATTTTGGGTAGGAGTCATTCTGCTGGATGAATACGGGTATTGGGAACTGGGATATTTATAGAAAGTAAGGAGAAATGTGAGTATGAAAATAGAAAACTAGGTAAGATCTGAAGCACACAAGGGTGTTGGGCCCTTGACTTGCACACATAGTTGTGATTTATGTTCTGCAGAGGTGAATCCTCTCAATCCATATACAATGGCATAAGATCTTGTTCCTGGGACTACTGAATGTAAAACAGATCTTCCAGTGAAATTGAGATACTAGGCAGATTCCAGTGTAGGGAAAGGAAGAAGTGTGAGTTTAGGATTTGGACAAAAGGCCCATTTTGCAATGGAATGAAGTTCTATTAGAGTGTAAATGGGAATGTCAGCACACATGAAGAGTCAGTCACAACAAGCACTTGGGGAAACAGATATCAATAGTGATGTTAGGAGATCTGGAATGTACAAAATGAGTGACAAGATCAGAGATATTTTGAACAGGGGGGTGATTGAATTAACCTATGTTAAAAAGAAACAAGTATATACACACCATAGGATTGAAATTTGAAAAGAGTAGGAAACACAGATATAGATGATTTTAGTAATCCATGCTCTCATTAAAATGAGGCTTTTGTACAAGAATAAGGTAAGTGTGAATTTTGCATTTTGTGTCCAGAAGATGATGTGATGAAAGGAATACATGGAGCAGGGGACAGGCGTATTTCTTCCACTATTTCTGGGAGCATGTTTTTGAAACCCTATGATTTAGGGTTTGGGGATAAAAATAGGTGGACCTGCGTCTACGTATATAAAGATGATGCATGAATAGACCATATGGTGAAAAAAAGAACTATAACAGGTTACTATTTTGAATAATGGATTGAATTGATATTTTAATAAATACATGAAATCTGGTATTCACATACAAATATTCAATCCCAGTAGGCATACATCTATTGGTAATATTAGGGTTACTAATTATACCAAACTGGGTTTGAGTTTTGCTTCGAAAATGATGATGGAATTCAAAAGTAATGTGTTTTAAAAGAAATCTCATGAAAAAGCAAGTAAAGATCCATAGAGAAATCCATGGGTTCTGATACCCGGAGTGAAGTGAATCATACGCATATCAATTTGTGAATATTGGATGAAATGATACATCCTATGGTTTATCATTTTCGAAGAAATAGGAATTTAACAATTTTGAATGAAAATTTACTTCAAAATACACATCATGTTTCATATGAATATTCTTTCATTGATGTTCAGCTGGGTCACTTACTGTAGAAATATTAGGGTTCGTACTCAATCTTCACTCAAGTTCATTTTGAGTATTCAGAAATGAATATGTAGAGCAAGAAAATGAATATGTCTGAGAAATATCTTGTGAAAAGTTGATTTAAATCAACACAGACGGACATGAAAGATTCAAGGTAGTATAAGTATATGACACATGTATTTCATGTTTGCAAATCCATAGTATATATTTAATATATTAAAATGTAAGGTACCTATGCCAATCAAAATTCCTAAGGGGATATATGTCCTTCACATATGTACCCAAAATATTCATTTTCCTCTACATTGTTTCATGTATAAACTTGTTGAAGTATAAGCTCACCACAGCTTGAATTTTTAGTTACCTCAGTGTATTGGGGGGAAGTGATCCCTTCATGAAATTTGTATTTTCCAAAGTCAGAATACTCTCAAGAATATAACTGTGATGGCAGGAGGATTATGTATGTGTATATAAAAATATACATTGTGACCCAGGCGACAGAGACAGGGAGTCAGGAAGTTACATATTTGTGAATTTTGAAAAGTCATGGAGAAATAAAAGGAGAAAAATGTGTGGGAGGTTTTATAATATGTATCTCTGATGAAGCAAAAGGCAAGTCCAAGTAGACACCGTGCCTCCTATCAAATGCCTCTACTTCTAGTCCTCTGGAGTATTTTTATCGATGTTATGATAAGGAGTCAGAGTCCAGTAAGTTATGGTTTAGTGTCAGAGATTCGATCTTTCAAATGGCAAAACGGAAAATGGGTCTAATATACATGCGAACATGTGCCACATAAAAATCTTCCACTGTCATCCACCACAATGCCTTGACAATACTATCACCCCAAAAAACACAAGATGAGAGGAGAAGAAGAAAAAAATCTGTGAATACATATCTGGATTAGAAATTCTGAGGAGCTCACAAACTTGGGTGTGGCAGAAGAGATTCCAAAAGTAGGGGGCAGGGTAAACAAACCACAAACATGGAACATTGCTGGCCTAATGACTTCTTGACTATCTGCCTCTGATATTTGTGCACTAGAAATATAGCTTTGTGCTTTAGCTTCCTTTGCAGTGAGACTATGAAAGCTTGGTCTCAGTCTATGTGAACAGGAGGACATGGTTTTATATTTTCCAATACCAGCAGGAGGCAGCAGAGCTGAATCCTCTCTTTGTAGGGTAACTGTGGCCATGGGCTATGAATGTCTCCCTGGGTGGATTGTGAAGCCTTTGGCTCACCCTCCAGGTTTAATGGCATTTCTTGCAGCTTCTCTGGAAATTTGGTGGGTGTTTTTTTTTTGAAATACATAAAGGTCAACTGGGGCACGGTGCAGGAAGGAGCTCTGTCATGTGGGGTGGTTCAGGGTCTGAAGGAAAAAAACACAAACTGGGCTGCTACCCAGCATATCTTTCCCCCCTGAGCATAGAAACTTGATTCTGAGCATCACACCAAATCCTCTCCCCACAACAACATGCCTTTATATTTTAGGGTCTGCTGGCTGCACCTTGTCAGTCACATGTCATTCGAAAAAATGACAGGAGCACAGGGGCCCACCACTGATGTTGGTCACACATCTGCACTTCATTGCTCCAGGCCCAGTTCCCTGCTGGCTCCTACTCACTGGCATCTCGGTTCTTCACCATGGTCAGGAATTCCACTCAGTCAAAAATGGCACTCCCTGGTTCAGTCATGATGAGCAACAGGAGATCTAAAGGTTCTCCAGGGATTTCTGGTCATGGGATTCTCAAACACTTCACGCTATTGCCCTAGCCATATTTCAGGAATGAAGAAGTTGGCACTGTGGGTTTTGATTCATTCAGGATCCATTACCTGTTGAGGAATCTCCTTTCAGTAGAAGCTCTGGAGATTGCATGCAGGCAAAGCTTTTCAAGGAGTGGCGAAAGGTCCCAGGAATCCAGGCCCATTGGGGTCTCAAATATGAGGTTCATGTGAGTTTTGGCTCTCAACTAGAGCTGAAAAGGCTTTAACAGCAAAATCATGTGAAATCCTGGCTGAGATTTCCAGTGCTGTGGAGAAAGCCACCCTCAGCGTAGATCTCAGTTTCCAAAGGCTCCTCTAATGCCTGGCCTTGGAAAATCCCAACACAATTCATGGCAAGAGTTCTCTGAGATCAGTTCCAGAACTCAGTCTCTAATGGCATCACACCAGAGTTCAAGCTGTAGTTGACCCAGTCATCTTTTCCAACCGCCACACAAAAGACCACTATTCTAACAAAAACGCTCCTACATGGCCCTTGTCTTCTTCCATACAGACACTCATCATAACATTCTGGATGGGGGTTTGCATAGGGGAAGCCGTCTTAGATGGTGTGCCGAGTAAGCTCTCATGCCTACCATATGCCAAATGTCATGGTGGCCTGGACACCCTTCCTGAGAAACAGGATATATAAAATGGGCCTCTACTTCATACTGCTCTGCTTCTCAAATTCGAGGCCTCCTGCCTGCCAGGGGTAGATTCTTTATGCGTACTGGACTCATGAAAAAACCCAAACACCTGTGTGCTAGTTCCTGGAGCACTTGCAACAACTCATTTGACCCAGAGGATCCCTGTTCTGACTTCATAGTGGTCAGGAGCCTGACCAGAGGAAGGCAAGAGACTTCATCCAATATTACACTTCTTTTTCATTCTTTTAGATTTGGATGGACACATGGGATTTTTCTTGAGTTCTTTTGGGTGCCTAGAATGTAATTCACAGCCACACACAGGGCCAAGAGTCTGATTCAGACACAGCTTTTACAAAGCACTTTACCTAAAAGGCAGAGATTAGGCCTCCTCATTTCCATTGGAAACTGTTTTCTGAAGGATTCCCAAAATAGTGCCTGAAGGCAAACACCTCCCTGACTTAGAGGGGAACAGAACAATAGGGAGGAAAGAAGCCTGGAGAAATACTTTTCTTCAATTGAACACTGTGGCACTGACAGCTCCTAATCATGCAACTTGGGTGGCTATCTATCCAAGCAGGGATTCTCCAGAGGGATCCTTACCAGTCACGCTAATTTTTGACTTTTCTGAGATGCTTGGCATTCCCTTCAGCAATCCAGTCCATGGTCATGTCACAAAGCTTGATGGTGGTACACATCTTGGACACAAAACCACGAACCCCTTCAGAGAGCGGCCAAAATTCAGGAAGAATACAGGAACTTAGGATCTTGGTAGGTGTTGCCCATCTGCAAGGCAAGCAGCAGTCCATTCATAAATTGGCCATGAGGAGTCCTGCAAAGATTTCCACTACACAGGATACATTCACGGCTGCATTCTTCTCTCTACTCACTTTAACCACAAACCCAGTGGGATCCACTGACATAGAAAGACTCACTAGTTAACAGTCCATTTTAAACCAACAACAACAACAACAACAAAACGGTTTTCATTCATGCTCTCAGAACATGAGACAAAAGTACAAATTGAAAAACACACCCACTAAGACACACAAACCACCCCTGTATTTGGTCTGCATCTATCCACTCTGTCCTCTGACTGGTGGGTGAGAATATCTTCCTTAGCAGTGGCCTGCCCTGTCTCAGCTCTGGTCTCCTTGTCCATCTGTGTGTAGTTGTCAGGAGCCAGCAATGAGCCAATACTTCTCTCTCAGGAACAACCCCTGTCCAGACCATTCAAGGCATTTTGCTATCCACACATCACTAGGTGCCAAGAAAGAATGACTCTGGCCTTGGTACAGAGAAACAAGTGAGCCCACTGGGACTGGAACTGCTTGTGGGTGCCTCGCCTCCTGGATCCCAAGTTCAGAGAGTTCCATCACTAAGGAAGTGAGGTGAGGTCACTTCCTTCAGGAAGTGAATGAGGTCACTGCCTTGACAACCACTTTGTCCTAACAGTAGTTTCTAAGGGTCCCATGAGATGGAGGCTGCCCCACCTTCCTGGGACATTTTCCCAAGACATAAAGTTCTATATACCCTAGGAGCCCGGATTCAGCAACCCACACAGGCCTGATTGTGTCCATCTTCTCTGCATTGAGAAGAGGGTGGCTGATTCAGCCACATCTCTTCATCTTGACTGGGTTTTTGGCCATGGAAGATGACTTTAGACCTCACAGGTCCTACCTAGCTGCCTACATTTGCTCCACGGATTATTTCTGCATCTACCTTTGAGCTTCTCAGCAGCTGTAGGATTCCCTACATTCCTACACGGCAAGATCAACTCAGGACCTGCTGTTATGTGAAAATAGACAAAGCGAACAGGGTATGGTTAAGGACATATCAGGTTCTATTTTGGGTAGGAGTCATTCTGCTGGATGAATACGGGTATTGGGAACTGGGAAATTTATAGAATGTAAGGAGAAATGTGAGTAAGAAAATAGAAAACTAGGTAAGATCTGAAGCACACAAGGGTGTTGGGCCCTTGACTTGCACACATAGTTGTGATTTATGTTCTGCAGAGGTGAATCCTCTCAATCCATATACAATGGCATAAGATCTTGTTCCTGGGACTACTGAATGTAAAACAGATCTTCCAGTGAAATTGAGATACTAGGCAGATTCCAGTGTAGGGAAAGGAACAAGTGTGAGTTTAGGATTTGGACAAAAGGCCCATTTTGCAATGGAATGAAGTTCTATTAGAGTGTAAATGGGAATGTCAGCACACATGAAGAGTCAGTCACAACAAGGCACTTGGGGAAATAGATATCAATAGTGATGTTAGGAGATCTGGAATGTACAAAATGAGTGACAAGATCAGGGATATTTTGAACAGGGGGGTGATTGAATTAACCTATGTTAAAAAGAAACAAGTGTATACACACCATAGGATTCAAATTTGAAAAGAGTAGGAAACACAGATATAGATGATTTTAGTAATCCATGCTCTCATTAAAATGAGGCTTTTGTACAAGAATAAGATAAGTGTGAATTTTGCATTTTGTGTCCAGAAGATGATGTGATGAAAGGAATACATGGAGCAGGGGACAGGCGTATTTCTTCCACTATTTCTGGGAGCATGTTTTTGAAACCCTATGATTTAGGGTTTGGGGATAAAAATAGGTGGACCTGGGTCTACGTATATAAAGATGATGCAAGAATAGACCATATGGTGAAAAAAAGAAGTATAACAGGTTACTATTTGAATAATGGATTGAATTGATATTTCAATAAATAGATGAAATCTGGTATTCACATACAAATATTCAATCCCAGTAGGCATACATCTATTGGTAATATTAGGGTTACTAATTATACCAAACTGGGTTTGAGTTTTGCTTCGAAAATGATGATGGAATTCAAAAGTAATGTGTTTTAAAAGAAATCTCATGAAAAAGCAAGTAAAGATCCATAGAGAAATCCATGGGTTCTGATACCGGGAGTGAAGTGAATCATATGCATATCAATTTGTGAATATTGGATGAAATGATACATCCTATGATTTATCATTTTCGAAGAAATAGGAATTTAACAATTTTGAATGAAAATTTACTTCAAAATACACATCATGTTTCATATGAATATGCTTTCATTGATGTTCAACTGGGTCACTTACTGTAGAAATATTAGGGTTCGTACTCAATCTTCACTCAAGTTCATTTTGAGTATTCAGAAATGAATATGTAGAGCAAGAAAATGAATATGTCTGAGAAATATCTTGTGAAAGGTTGATTTAAATCAACACAGATGGACATGAAAGAATCAAGGTAGTATAAGTATATGACACATGTATTTCATGTTTGCAAATCCATAGTATATATTTAATATATTAAAATGTAAGGTACCTATGCCAATCAAAATTCCTAAGGGGATATATGTCCTTCACATATGTACCCAAAATATTCATTTTCCTCTACATTGTTTCATGTATAAACTTGTTGAAGTATAAGCTCACCACAGCTTGAATTTTTAGTTACCTCAGTGTATTGGGGGGAAGTGATCTCTTCATGAAATTTGTATTTTCCAAATTCAGAATACTCTCAAGAATATAACTGTGATGGCAGGAGGATTATATATGTGTATATAAAAATATACATTGTGACCCAGGCGACAGAGACAGGGAGTCAGGAAGTTACATATTTGTGAATTTTGAAAATTCATGGAGAAATAAAAGGAGAAAAATGTGTGGGAGGTTTTAAAATATGTATCTCTGATGAAGCAAAAAGCAAGTCCAAGTAGACACCGTGCCTCCTATCAAATGCCTCTACTTCTAGTCCTTTGAGAGTATTTTTATCGATGTTATGATAAGGAGTCAGAGTCCAGTAAGATATGGTTTATGGTCAGAGATTCGATATTTCAAATGGCAAAACGGAAAATGGGTCTAATATACATGCGAACATGTGCCACATAAAAATCTTCCACTGTCATCCACCACAATGCCTTGACAATACTATCACCCCAAATAACACACGATGAGAGGAGAAGAAGAAAAAAATCTGTGAATACGTATCTGGAATTAGAAAATCTGAGGAGCTCACAAACTTGGGTGTGGCAGAAGAGATCCCAAAAGTAGGGGGCAGGGTAAACAAACCACAAACATGGAACATTGCTGGCCTAATGACTTCTTGACTATTTGCCTCTGACATTTGTGCACTAGAAATACAGGTTTGTGCTTTAGCTTCCTTTGCAGTGAGACCATGAAAGCTTGGTCTCAGTCTTTGTGAACAGGAGGACATGGTTTTATATTTTCCAATACCAGCAGGAGGCAGCAGAGCTGAATCCTCTCTTTGTAGGGTAACTGTGGCCATGGGGTATGAATGTCTCCCTGGGTGGATTGTGAAGCCTTTGGCTCACCCTCCAGTTTTAATGGCATTTCTTGCAGCTTCTCTGGAAAATCGGTGGTTGTTTTTTTTTTGAAATACATAAAGGTCAACTGGGAAATGGTGCTAGAGGGAGCTCTGTCACGTGGGGTGGTTCAGGGTCTGAAGGAAAAAAACACAAACTGGGCTGCTACCCAGTATATCTTTCCCCCTTGAGCATAGCAACTTGATTTTGAGCATCACACCAAATCCTCTCCCCACAACAACATGCCTTTATATTTTAGGGTCTGCTGGCTGCACCTTGTCAGTCACATGTCATTTGAAGAAATGACAGGAGCACAGGGGCCCACCACTGATATTGGTCACACATCTGCACTCCATTGCTCCAGGCCCAGTTCCCTGCTGGCTCCTACTCACTGGCATCTCGGTTCTTCACCATGGTCAGGAATTTCACTCAGTCAAAAATGGCACTCCCTGGTTCAGTCATGATGAGCAACAGAAGATCTAAAGGTTCCCAGGGATTTCTGGTCATGGGATTCTCAAACACTTCACGCTATTGCCCTAGCCATATTTCAGGAATGAAGAAGTTGGCACTGTGGGTTTTGATTCCTTCAGGAGCCATTACCTGTTGAGGAATCTCCTTTCAGTAGAAGCTCTGGAGATTGCATGCAGGCAAAGCTTTTCAAGGAGTGGCGAAAGGTCCCAGGAATCCAGGCCCATTGGGGTCTCAAATATGAGGTTCATGTGAGTTTTGGCTCTCAACTAGAGCTGAAAAGGCTTTAACAGCAAAATCATGTGAAATCCTGGCTGAGATTTCCAGTGCTGTGGAGAAAGCCACCCTCACCGTAGATCTCAGTTTCCAAAGGCTCCTCTAATGCCTGGCCTTGGAAAATCCCAACACAATTCATGGCAAGAGTTCTCTGAGATCAGTTCCAGAACTCAGTCTCTAATGGCATCACACCAGAGTTCAAGCTGTAGTTGACCCAGTCATCTTTTCCAACCGCAACACAAAAGACCACTATTCTAACAAAAACGCTCCTACATGGCCCTTGTCTTCTTCCATACAGGCACTCATCATAACATTCTGGCTGGGGGTTTGCATAGGGGAAGCCGTCTTAGATGGTGTGCCGAGTAAGCTCTCATGCCTACCATATGCCAAATGTCATGGTGGCCTGGACACCCTTCCTGAGAAACAGGATATATAAAATGGGCCTCTACTTCATACTGCTCTGCTTCTCAAATTTGAGGCCTCCTGCCTGCCAGGGGTAGATTCTTTATGCGTACTGGACTCATTAAAAAACCCAAACACCTGTGTGCTAGTTCCTGGAGCACTTGCAACAACTCATTTGACCCACAGGATCCCTGTTCTGACTTCATAGTGGTCAGGAGCCTGACCAGAGGAAGGCAAGAGACTTCATCCAATATTACACTTCTTTTTCATTCTTTTAGATTTGGATGGACACATGGGATTTTTCTTGAGTTCTTTTGGGTGCCTAGAATGTAATTCACAGCCACACACAGGGCCAAGAGTCTGATTCAGACACAGCTTTTACAAAGCACTTTACCTAAAAGGCAGAGATTAGGCCTCCTCATTTCCATTGGAAACTGTTTTCTGAAGGATTCCCAAAATAGTGCCTGAAGGCAAACACCTCCCTGACTTAGAGGGGAACAGAACAATAGGGAGGAAAGAAGCCTGGAGAAATACTTTTCTTTAATTGAACACTGTGGCACTGACAGCTCCTAATCATGCAACTTGGGTGGCTATCTATCCAAGCAGGGATTCTCCAGAGGGATCCTTACCAGTCACGCTAATTTTTGACTTTTCTGAGATGCTTGGCATTCCCTTCAGCAATCCAGTCCATGGTCATGTCACAAAGCTTGATGGTGGTACACATCTTGGACACAAAACCACGAACCCCTTCAGAGAGCGGCCGAAATTCAGGAAGAACACAGGAACTTAGGATCTTGGTAGGTGTTGCCCATCTGCAAGGCAAGCAGCAGTCCATTCATAAATTGGCCATGAGGAGTCCTGCAAAGATTTCCACTACACAGGATACATTCACGGCTGCATTCTTCTCTCTACTCACTTTAACCACAAACCCAGTGGGATCCACTGACATAGAAAGACTCACTAGTTAACAGTCCATTTTAAACCAACAACAACAACAACAAGAAAAGGGTTTTCATTCATGCTCTCAGAACATGAGACAAAAGTACAAATTGAAAAACACACCCACTAAGACACACAAACCACCCCTGTATTTGGTCTGCATCTATCCACTCTGTCCTCTGACTGGTGGGTGAGAATATCTTCCTTAGCAGTGGCCTGCCCTGTCTCAGCTCTGGTCTCCTTGTCCATCTGTGTGTAGTTGTCAGGAGCCAGCAATGAGCCAATACTTCTCTCTCAGGAAAAACCCCTGTCCAGACCATTCAAGGCATTTTGCTATCCACACATCACTAGGTGCCAAGAAAGAATGACTCTGGCCTTGGTACAGAGAAACAAGTGAGCCCACTGGGACTGGAACTGCTTGTGGGTGCCTCGCCTCCTGGATCCCAAGTTCAGAGAGTTCCATCACTAAGGAAGTGAGGTGAGGTCACTTCCTTCAGGAAGTGAATGAGGTCACTGCCTTGACAACCACTTTGTCCTAACAGTAGTTTCTAAGGGTCCCATGAGATGGAGGCTGCCCCACCTTCCTGGGACATTTTCCCAAGACATAAAGTTCTATATACCCTAGGAGCCCGGATTCAGCAACCCACACAGGCCTGATTGTGTCCATCTTCTCTGCATTGAGAAGAGGGTGGCTGATTCAGCCACATCTCTTCATCTTGACTGGGTTTTTGGCCATGGAAGATGACTTTAGACCTCACAGGTCCTACCTAGCTGCCTACATTTGCTCCACGGATTATTTCTGCATCTACCTTTGAGCTTCTCAGCAGCTGTAGGATTCCCTACATTCCTACTCGGCAAGATCAACTCAGGACCTGCTGTTATGTGAAAATAGACAAAGCGAACAGGGTATGGTTAAGGACATATCAGGTTCTATTTTGGGTAGGAGTCATTCTGCTGGATGAATACGGGTATTGGGAACTGGGAAATTTATAGAATGTAAGGAGAAATGTGAGTATGAAAATAGAAAACTAGGTAAGATCTGAAGCACACAAGGGTGTTGGGCCCTTGACTTGCACACATAGTTGTGATTTATGTTCTGCAGAGGTGAATCCTCTCAATCCATATACAATGGCATAAGATCTTGTTCCTGGGACTACTGAATGTAAAACAGATCTTCCAGTGAAATTGAGATACTAGGCAGATTCCAGTGTAGGGAAAGGAAGAAGTGTGAGTTTAGGATTTGGACAAAAGGCCCATTTTGCAATGGAATGAAGTTCTATTAGAGTGTAAATGGGAATGTCAGCAAACATGAAGAATCAGTCACAACAAGGGACTTGGGGAAATTGATATCAATAGTGATGTTAGGAGATCTGGAATGTACAAAATGAGTGACAAGATCAGGGATATTTTGAACAGGGGGGTGATTGAATTAACCTATGTTAAAAAGAAACAAGTGTATACACACCATAGGATTGAAATTTGAAAAGAGTTGGAAACACAGATATAGATGATTCTAGTAATCCATGATCTCATTAAAATGAGGCTTTTGTACAAGAATAAGATAAGTGTGAATTTTGCATTTTGTGTCCAGAAGATGATGTGATGAAAGGAATACATGGAGCAGGGGACATGCGTATTTCTTCCACTATTTCTTGGAGCATGTTTTTGAAACCCTATGATTTAGGGTTTGGGGATAAAAATAGGTGGACCTGGGTCTACGTATATAAAGATGATGCATGAATAGACCATATGGTGAAAAAAAGAACTATAACAGGTTACTATTTTGAATAATGGATTGAATTGATATTTCAATAAATAGATGAAATCTGGTATTCACATACAAATATTCAATCCCAGTAGGCATACATCTATTGGTAATATTAGGGTTACTAATTATACCAAACTGGGTTTGAGTTTTGCTTCGAAAATGATGATGGAATTCAAAAGTAATGTGTTTTAAAAGAAATCTCATGAAAAAGCAAGTAAAGATCCATAGAGAAATCCATGGGTTCTGATACCGGGAGTGAAGTGAATCATATGCATATCAATTTGTGAATATTGGATGCAATGATACATCCTATGATTTATCATTTTCGAAGAAATAGGAATTTAACAATTTTGAATGAAAATTTACTTCAAAATACACATCATGTTTCATATGAATATTCTTTCATTGATGTTCAACTGGGTCACTTACTGTAGAAATATTAGGGTTCGTACTCAATCTTCACTCAAGTTCATTTTGAGTATTCAGAAATGAATATGTAGAGCAAGAAAATGAATATGTCTGAGAAATATCTTGTGAAAAGTTGATTTAAATCAACACAGATGTACATGAAAGAATCAAGGTAGTATAATTATATGACACATGTATTTCATGTTTGCAAATCCATAGTATATATTTAATATATTAAAATGTAAGGTACCGATGCCAATCAAAATTCCTAAGGGGATATATGTCCTTCACATATGTACCCAAAATATTCATTTTCCTCTACATTGTTTCATGTATAAACTTGTTGAAGTATAAGCTCACCACAGCATGAATTTTTAGTTACCTCAGTATATTGGGGGGAAGTGATCTCTTCATGAAATTTGTATTTTCCAAATTCAGAATACTCTCAAGAATATAACTGTGATGGCAGGAGGATTATATATGTGTATATAAAAATATACATTGTGACCCAGGCGACAGAGACAGGGAGTCAGGAAGTTACATATTTGTGAATTTTGAAAAGTCATGGAGAAATAAAAAGAGAAAAATGTGTGGGAGGTTTTATAATATGTATCTCTGATGAAGCAAAAGGCAAGTCCAAATAGACACCGTGCCTCCTATCAAATGCCTCTACTTCTAGTCCTCTGGAGTATTTTTATCGATGTTATGATAAGGAGTCAGAGTCCAGTAAGTTATGGGTTAGTGTCAGAGATTCGATATTTCAAATGGCAAAATGGAAAATGGGTCTAATATACATGCGAACATGTGCCACATAAAAATCTTCCACTGTCATCCACCACAATGCCTTGACAATACTATCACCCCAAATAACACACGATGAGAGGAGAAGAAGAAAAAAATCTGTGAATACGTATCTGGATTAGAAATTCTGAGGCGCTCACAAACTTGGGTGTGGCAGAAGAGATCCCAAAAGTAGGGGGCAGGGTAAACAAACCACAAACATGGAACATTGCTGGCCTAATGACTTCTTGACTATCTGCCTCTGACATTTGTGCACTAGAAATATACCTTTGTGCTTTAGCTTCCTTTGCAGTGAGACCATGAAAGCTTGGTCTCAGTCTATGTGAACAGGAGGACATGGTTTTATATTTTCCAATACCAGCAGGAGGCAGCAGAGCTGAATCCTCTCTTTGTAGGGTAACTGTGGCCATGGGCTATGAATGTCTCCCTGGGTGGATTGTGAAGCCTTTGGCTCACCCTCCAGTTTTAATGGCATTTCTTGCAGCTTCTCTGGAAATTTGGTGGGTGTTTTTTTTTGAAATACATAAAGGTCAACTGGGGCACGGTGCAGGAGGGAGCTCTGTCACGTGGGGTGGTTCAGGGTCTGAAGGAAAAAACACAAACTGGGCTGCTACCCAGTATATCTTTCCCCCTTGAGCATAGCAACTTGATTCTGAGCATCACACCAAATCCTCTCCCCACAACAACATGCCTTTATATTTTAGGGTCTGCTGGCTGCACCTTGTCAGTCACATGTCATTCGAAGAAATGACAGGAGTACAGGGGCCCACCACTGATGTTGGTCACACATCTGCACTTCATTGCTCCAGGCCCAGTTCCCTGCTGGCTCCTACTCACTGGCATCTCGGTTCTTCACCATGGTCAGGAATTCCACTCAGTCAAAAATGGCACTCCCTGGTTCAGTCATGATGAGCAACAGGAGATCTAAAGGTTCTCCAGGGATTTCTGGTCATGGGATTCTCAAACACTTCACGCTATTGCCCTAGCCATATTTCAGGAATGAAGAAGTTGGCACTGTGGGTTTTGATTCCTTCAGGAGCCATTACCTGTTGAGGAATCTCCTTTCAGTAGAAGCTCTGGAGATTGCATGCAGGCAAAGCTTTTCAAGGAGTGGCGAAAGGTCCCAGGAATCCAGGCCCATTGGGGTCTCAAATATGAGGTTCATGTGAGTTTTGGCTCTCAACTAGAGCTGAAAAGGCTTTAACAGCAAAATCATGTGAAATCCTGGCTGAGATTTCCAGTGCTGTGGAGAAAGCCACCCTCAGCGTAGATCTCAGTTTCCAAAGGCTCCTCTAATGCCTGGCCTTGGAAAATCCCAACACAATTCATGGCAAGAGTTCTCTGAGATCAGTTCCAGAACTCAGTCTCTAATGGCATCACACCAGAGTTCAAGCTGTAGTTGACCCAGTCATCTTTTCCAACCGCAACACAAAAGACCACTATTCTAACAAAAACGCTCCTACATGGCCCTTGTCTTCTTCCATACAGACACCCACCATAACATTCTGGCTGGGGGTTTGCATAGGGGAAGCCGTCTTAGATGGTGTGCCGAGTAAGCTCTCATGCCTACCATATGCCAAATGTCATGGTGGCCTGGACACCCTTCCTGAGAAACAGGATATATAAAATGGGCCTCTACTTCATACTGCTCTGCTTCTCAAATTCGAGGCCTCCTGCCTGCCAGGGGTAGATTCTTTATGCGTACTGGACTCATGAAAAAACCCAAACACCTGTGTGCTAGTTCCTGGAGCACTTGCAACAACTCATTTGACCCAGAGGATCCCTGTTCTGACTTCATAGTGGTCAGGAGCCTGACCAGAGGAAGGCAAGAGACTTCATCCAATATTACACTTCTTTTTCATTCTTTTAGATTTGGATGGACACATGGGATTTTTCTTGAGTTCTTTTGGGTGCCTAGAATGTAATTCACAGCCACACACAGGGCCAAGAGTCTGATTCAGACACAGCTTTTACAAAGCACTTTACCTAAAAGGCAGAGATTAGGCCTCCTCATTTCCATTGGAAACTGTTTTCTGAAGGATTCCCAAAATAGTGCCTGAAGGCAAACACCTCCCTGACTTAGAGGGGAACAGAACAATAGGGAGGAAAGAAGCCTGGAGAAATACTTTTCTTTAATTGAACACTGTGGCACTGACAGCTCCTAATCATGCAACTTGGGTGGCTATCTATCCAAGCAGGGATTCTCCAGAGGGATCCTTACCAGTCACGCTAATTTTTGACTTTTCTGAGATGCTTGGCATTCCCTTCAGCAATCCAGTCCATGGTCATGTCACAAAGCTTGATGGTGGTACACATCTTGGACACAAAACCACGAACCCCTTCAGAGAGCGGCCGAAATTCAGGAAGAATACAGGAACTTAGGATCTTGGTAGGTGTTGCCCATCTGCAAGGCAAGCAGCAGTTCATTCATAAATTGGCCATGAGGAGTCCTGCAAAGATTTCCACTACACAGGATACATTCACGGCTGCATTCTTCTCTCTACTCACTTTAACCACAAACCCAGTGGGATCCACTGACATAGAAAGACTCACTAGTTAACAGTCCATTTTAAACCAACAACAACAACAACAAGAAAACGGTTTTCATTCATGCTCTCAGAACATGAGACAAAAGTACAAATTGAAAAACACACCCACTAAGACACACAAACCACCCCTGTATTTGGTCTGCATCTATCCACTCTGTCCTCTGACTGGTGGGTGAGAATATCTTCCTTAGCAGTGGCCTGCCCTGTCTCAGCTCTGGTCTCCTTGTCCATCTGTGTGTAGTTGTCAGGAGCCAGGAATGAGCCAATACTTCTCTCTCAGGAAAAACCCCTGTCCAGACCATTCAAGGCATTTTGCTATCCACACATCACTAGGTGCCAAGAAAGAATGACTCTGGCCTTGGTACAGAGAAACAAGTGAGCCCACTGGGACTGGAACTGCTTGTGGGTGCCTCGCCTCCTGGATCCCAAGTTCAGAGAGTTCCATCACTAAGGAAGTGAGGTGAGGTCATTTCCTTCAGGAAGTGAATGAGGTCACTGCCTTGACAACCACTTTGTCCTAACAGTAGTTTCTAAGGGTCCCATGAGATGGAGGCTGCCCCACCTTCCTGGGACATTTTCCCAAGACATAAAGTTCTATATACCCTAGGAGCCCGGATTCAGCAACCCACACAGGCCTGATTGTGTCCATCTTCTCTGCATTGAGAAGAGGGTGGCTGATTCAGCCACATCTCTTCATCTTGACTGGGTTTTTGGCCATGGAAGATGACTTTAGACCTCACAGGTCCTACCTAGCTGCCTACATTTGCTCCACGGACTATTTCTGCATCTACCTTTGAGCTTCTCAGCAGCTGTAGGATTCCCTACATTCCTACATGGCAAGATCAACTCAGGACCTGCTGTTATGTGAAAATAGACAAAGGGAACAGGGTATGGTTAAGGACATATCAGGTTCTATTTTGGGTAGGAGTCATTCTGCTGGATGAATACGGGTATTGGGAACTGGGATATTTATAGATTGTAAGGAGAAATGTGAGTATGAAAATAGAAAACTAGGTAAGATCTGAAGCACACAAGGGTGTTGGTCCCTTGACTTGCACACATAGTTGTGATTTATGTTCTGCAGAGGTGAATCCTCTCAATCCATATACAATGGCATAAGATCTTGTTCCTGGGACTACTGAATGTAAAACCGATCTTCCAGTGAAATTGAGATACTAGGCAGATTCCAGTGTAGGGAAAGGAAGAAGTGTGAGTTTAGGATTTGGACAAAAGGCCCATTTTGCAATGGAATGAAGTTCTATTAGAGTGTAAATGGGAATGTCAGCACACATGAAGAGTCAGTCACAACAAGGCACTTGGGGAAATAGATATCAATAGTGATGTTAGGAGATCTGGAATGTACAAAATGAGTGACAAGATCAGGGATATTTTGAACAGGGGGGTGATTGAATTAACCTATGTTAAAAAGAAACAAGTGTATACACACCATAGGATTGAAATTTGAAAAGAGTAGGAAACACAGATATAGATGATTTTAGTAATCCATGCTCTCATAAAAATGAGGCTTTTGTACAAGAATAAGATAAGTGTGAATTTTGCATTTTGTGTCCAGAAGATGATGTGAAGAAAGGAATACATGGAGCAGGGGACAGGCGTATTTCTTAAACTATTTCTGGGAGCATGTTTTTGAAACCCTATGATTTAGGGTTTGGGGATAAAAATAGGTGGACCTGGGTCTACGTATATAAAGATGATGCATGAATAGACCATATGGTGAAAAAAAGAACTATAACAGGTTACTATTTTGAATAATGGATTGAATTGATATTTCAATAAATAGATGAAATCTGGTATTCACATACAAATATTCAATCCCAGTAGGCATACATCTATTGGTAATATTAGGGTTACTAATTATACCAAACTGGGTTTGAGTTTTGCTTCGAAAATGATGATGGAATTCAAAAGTAATGTGTTTTAAAAGAAATCTCATGAAAAAGCAAGTAAAGATCCATAGAGAAATCCATGGGTTCTGATACCGGGAGTGAAGTGAATCATATGCATATCAATTTGTGAATATTGGATGAAATGATACATCCTATGATTTATCATTTTCGAAGAAATAGGAATTTAACAATTTTGAATGAAAATTTACTTCAAAATACACATCATGTTTCATATGAATATTCTTTCATTGATGTTCAACTGGGTCACTTACTGTAGAAATATTAGGGTTCGTACTCAATCTTCACTCAAGTTCATTTTGAGTATTCAGAAATGAATATCTAGAGCAAGAAAATGAATATGTCTGAGAAATATCTTGTGAAAAGTTGATTTAAATCAACACAGATGGACATGAAAGAATCAAGGTAGTATAAGTATATGACACATGTATTTCATGTTTGCAAATCCGTAGTATATATTTAATATATTAAAGTGTAAGGCACCTATGCCAATCAAAATTCCTAAGGGGATATATGTCCTTCACATATGTACCCAAAATATTCATTTTCCTCTACATTGTTTCATGTATAAACTTGTTGAAGTATAAGCTCACCACAGCTTGAATTTTTAGTTACCTCAGTGTATTGGGGGGAAGTGATCCCTTCATGAAATTTGTATTTTCCAAAGTCAGAATACTCTCAAGAATATAACTGTGATGGCAGGAGGATTATATATGTGTATATAAAAATATACATTGTGACCCAGGCGACAGAGACAGGGAGTCAGGAAGTTACATATTTGTGAATTTTGAAAAGTCATGGAGAAATAAAAGGAGAAAAATGTGTGGGAGGTTTTATAATATGTATCTCTGATGAAGCAAAAGGCAAGTCCAAGTAGACACCGTGCCTCCTATCAAATGCCTCTACTTCTAGTCCTCTGGAGTATTTTTATCGATGTTATGATAAGGAGTCAGAGTCCAGTAAGTTATGGGTTAGTGTCAGAGATTCGATATTTCAAATGGCAAAACGGAAAATGGGTCTAATATACATGCGAACATGTGCCACATAAAAATCTTCCACTGTCATCCACCACAATGCCTTGACAATACTATCACCCCAAATAACACACGATGAGAGGAGAAGAAGAAAAAAATCTGTGAATACGTATCTGGATTAGAAATTCTGAGGCGCTCACAAACTTGGGTGTGGCAGAAGAGATCCCAAAAGTAGGGGGCAGGGTAAACAAACCACAAACATGGAACATTGCTGGCCTAATGACTTCTTGACTATCTGCCTCTGACATTTGTGCACTAGAAATATAGCTTTGTGCTTTAGCTTCCTTTGCAGTGAGACCATGAAAGCTTGGTCTCAGTCTATGTGAACAGGAGGACATGGTTTTATATTTTCCAATACCAGCAGGAGGCAGCAGAGCTGAATCCTCTCTTTGTAGGGTAACTGTGGCCATGGGCTATGAATGTCTCCCTGGGTGGATTGTGAAGCCTTTGGCTCACCCTCCAGTTTTAATGGCATTTCTTGCAGCTTCTCTGGAAATTTGGTGGGTGTTTTTTTTTTGAAATACATAAAGGTCAACTGGGGCACGGTGCAGGAGGGAGCTCTGTCACGTGGGGTGGTTCAGGGTCTGAAGGAAAAAACACAAACTGGGCTGCTACCCAGTATATCTTTCCCCCTTGAGCATAGCAACTTGATTCTGAGCATCACACCAAATCCTCTCCCCACAACAACATGCCTTTATATTTTAGGGTCTGCTGGCTGCACCTTGTCAGTCACATGTCATTCGAAGAAATGACAGGAGCACAGGGGCCCACCACTGATGTTGGTCACACATCTGCACTTCATTGCTCCAGGCCCAGTTCCCTGCTGGCTCCTACTCACTGGCATCTCGGTTCTTCACCATGGTCAGGAATTCCACTCAGTCAAAAATGGCACTCCCTGGTTCAGTCATGATGAGCAACAGGAGATCTAAAGGTTCTCCAGGGATTTCTGGTCATGGGATTCTCAAACACTTCACGCTATTGCCCTAGCCATATTTCAGGAATGAAGAAGTTGGCACTGTGGGTTTTGATTCATTCAGGAGCCATTACCTGTTGAGGAATCTCCTTTCAGTAGAAGCTCTGGAGATTGCATGCAGGCAAAGCTTTTCAAGGAGTGGCGAAAGGTCCCAGGAATCCAGGCCCATTGGTGTCTCAAATATGAGGTTCATGTGAGTTTTGGCTCTCAACTAGAGCTGAAAAGGCTTTAACAGCAAAATCATGTGAAATCCTGGCTGAGATTTCCAGTGCTGTGGAGAAAGCCACCCTCAGCGTAGATCTCAGTTTCCAAAGGCTCCTCTAATGCCTGGCCTTGGAAAATCCCAACACAATTCATGGCAAGAGTTCTCTGAGATCAGTTCCAGAACTCAGTCTCTAATGGCATCACACCAGAGTTCAAGCTGTAGTTGACCCAGTCATCTTTTCCAACCGCCACACAAAAGACCACTATTCTAACAAAAACGCTCCTACATGGCCCTTGTCTTCTTCCATACAGACACTCATCATAACATTCTGGCTGGGGGTTTGCATAGGGGAAGCCGTCTTAGATGGTGTGCCGAGTAAGCTCTCATGCCTACCATATGCCAAATGTCATGGTGGCCTGGACACCCTTCCTGAGAAACAGGATATATAAAATGGGCCTCTACTTCATACTGCTCTGCTTCTCAAATTCGAGGCCTCCTGCCTGCCAGGGGTAGATTCTTTATGCGTACTGGACTCATGAAAAAACCCAAACACCTGTGTGCTAGTTCCTGGAGCACTTGCAACAACTCATTTGACCCAGAGGATCCCTGTTCTGACTTCATAGTGGTCAGGAGCCTGACCAGAGGAAGGCAAGAGACTTCATCCAATATTACACTTCTTTTTCATTCTTTTAGATTTGGATGGACACATGGGATTTTTCTTGAGTTCTTTTGGGTGCCTAGAATGTAATTCACAGCCACACACAGGGCCAAGAGTCTGATTCAGACACAGCTTTTACAAAGCACTTTACCTAAAAGGCAGAGATTAGGCCTCCTCATTTCCATTGGAAACTGTTTTCTGAAGGATTCCCAAAATAGTGCCTGAAGGCAAACACCTCCCTGACTTAGAGGGGAACAGAACAATAGGAAGGAAAGAAGCCTGGAGAAATACTTTTCTTTAATTGAACACTGTGGCACTGACAGCTCCTAATCATGCAACTTGGGTGGCTATCTATCCAAGCAGGGATTCTCCAGAGGGATCCTTACCAGTCACGCTAATTTTTGACTTTTCTGAGATGCTTGGCATTCCCTTCAGCAATCCAGTCCATGGTCATGTCACAAAGCTTGATGGTGGTACACATCTTGGACACAAAACCACGAACCCCTTCAGAGAGCGGCCGAAATTCAGGAAGAATACAGGAACTTAGGATCTTGGTAGGTGTTGCCCATCTGCAAGGCAAGCAGCAGTCCATTCATAAATTGGCCATGAGGAGTCCTACAAAGATTTCCACTACACAGGATACATTCACGGCTGCATTCTTCTCTCTACTCACTTTAACCACAAACCCAGTGGGATCCACTGACATAGAAAGACTCACTAGTTAACAGTCCATTTTAAACCAACAACAACAACAACAACAAGAAAACGGTTTTCATTCATGCTCTCAGAACATGAGACAAAAGTACAAATTGAAAAACACACCCACTAAGACACACAAACCACCCCTGTATTTGGTCTGCATCTATCCACTCTGTCCTCTGACTGGTGGGTGAGAATATCTTCCTTAGCAGTGGCCTGCCCTGTCTCAGCTCTGGTCTCCTTGTCCATCTGTGTGTAGTTGTCAGGAGCCAGCAATGAGCCAATACTTCTCTCTCAGGAACAACCCCTGTCCAGACCATTCAAGGCATTTTGCTATCCACACATCACTAGGTGCCAAGAAAGAATGACTCTGGCCTTGGTACAGAGAAACAAGTGAGCCCACTGGGACTGGAACTGCTTGTGGGTGCCTCGCCTCCTGGATCCCAAGTTCAGAGAGTTCCATCACTAAGGAAGTGAGGTGAGGTCATTTCCTTCAGGAAGTGAATGAGGTCACTGCCTTGACAACCACTTTGTCCTAACAGTAGTTTCTAAGGGTCCCATGAGATGGAGGCTGCCCCACCTTCCTGGGACATTTTCCCAAGACATAAAGTTCTATATACCCTAGGAGCCCGGATTCAGCAACCCACACAGGCCTGATTGTGTCCATCTTCTCTGCATTGAGAAGAGGGTGGCTGATTCAGCCACATCTCTTCATCTTGACTGGGTTTTTGGCCATGGTAGATGACTTTAGACCTCACAGGTCCTACCTAGCTGCCTACATTTGCTCCACGGATTATTTCTGCATCTACCTTTGAGCTTCTCAGCAGCTGTAGGATTCCCTACATTCCTACACGGCAAGATCAACTCAGGACCTGCTGTTATGTGAAAATAGACAAAGGGAACAGGGTATGGTTAAGGACATATCAGGTTCTATTTTGGGTAGGAGTCATTCTGCTGGATGAATACGGGTATTGGGAACTGGGATATTTATAGATTGTAAGGAGAAATGTGAGTATGAAAATAGAAAACATGGTAAGATCTGAAGCACACAAGGGTGTTGGGCCCTTGACTTGCACACATAGTTGTGATTTATGTTCTGCAGAGGTGAATCCTCTCAATCCATATACAATGGCATAAGATCTTGTTCCTGGGACTACTGAATGTAAAACAGATCTTCCAGTGAAATTGAGATACTAGGCAGATTCCAGTGTAGGGAAAGGAACAAGTGTGAGTTTAGGATTTGGACAAAAGGCCCATTTTGCAATGGAATGAAGTTCTATTAGAGTGTAAATGGGAATGTCAGCACACATGAAGAGTCAGTCACAACAAGTCACTTGGGGAAATAGATATCAATAGTGATGTTAGGAGATCTGGAATGTACAAAATGAGTGACAAGATCAGGGATATTTTGAACAGGGGGGTGATTGAATTAACCTATGTTTAAAAGAAACAAGTGTATACACGCCATAGGATTGAAATTTGAAAAGAGTAGGAAACACAGATATAGATGATTTTAGTAATCCATGCTCTCATTAAAATGAGGCTTTTGTACAAGAATAAGATAAGTGTGAATTTTGCATTTTGTGTCCAGAAGATGATGTGAAGAAAGGAATACATGGAGCAGGGGACAGGCGTATTTCTTCCACTATTTCTGGGAGCATGTTTTTGAAACCCTATGATTTAGGGTTTGGGGATAAAAATAGGTGGACCTGGGTCTACGTATATAAAGATGATGCATGAATAGACCATATGGTGAAAAAAAGAACTATAACAGGTTACTATTTTGAATAATGGATTGAATTGATATTTCAATAAATAGATGAAATCTGGTATTCACATACAAATATTCAATCCCAGTAGGCATACATCTATTGGTAATATTAGGGTTACTAATTATACCAAACTGGGTTTGAGTTTTGCTTCGAAAATGATGATGGAATTCAAAAGTAATGTGTTTTCAAAAAAATCTCATGAAAAATCAAGTAAAGATCCATAGAGAAATCCATGGGTTCTGATACCGGGAGTGAAGTGAATCATATGCATATCAATTTGTGAATATTGGATGAAATGATACATCCTATGATTTATCATTTTCGAAGAAATAGGAATTTAACAATTTTGAATGAAAATTTACTTCAAAATACACATCATGTTTCATATGAATATTCTTTCATTGATGTTCAACTGGGTCACTTACTGTAGAAATATTAGGGTTCGTACTCAATCTTCACTCAAGTTCATTTTGAGTATTCAGAAATGAATATGTAGAGCAAGAAAATGAATATGTCTGAGAAATATCTTGTGAAAAGTTGATTTAAATCAACACAGATGGACATGAAAGAATCAAGGTAGTATAAGTATATGACACATGTATTTCATGTTTGCAAATCCGTAGTATATATTTAATATATTAAAGTGTAAGGTACCTATGCCTATCAAAATTCCTAAGGGGATATATGTCCTTCACATATGTACCCCAAATATTCATTTTCCTCTACATTGTTTCATGTATAAACTTGTTGAAGTATAAGCTCAGCACAGCTTGAATTTTTAGTTACCTCAGTGTATTGGGGGGAAGTGATCTCTTCATGAAATTTGTATTTTCCAAATTCAGAATACTCTCAAGAATATAACTGTGATGGCAGGAGGATTATATATGTGTATATAAAAATATACATTGTGACCCAGGCGACAGAGACAGGTAGTCAGGAAGTTACATATTTGTGAATTTTGAAAAGTCATGGAGAAATAAAAGGAGAAAAATGTGTGGGAGGTTTTATAATATGTATCTCTGATGAAGCAAAAGGCAAGTCCAAGTAGACACCGTGCCTCCTATCAAATGCCTCTACTTCTAGTCCTCTGGAGTATTTTTATCGATGTTATGATAAGGAGTCAGAGTCCAGTAAGTTATGGGTTAGTGTCAGAGATTCGATATTTCAAATGGCAAAATGGAAAATGGGTCTAATATACATGCGAACATGTGCCACATAAAAATCTTCCACTGTCATCCACCACAATGCCTTGACAATACTATCAACCCAAATAACACACGATGAGAAGAGAAGAAGAAAAAAATCTGTGAATACATATCTGGATTAGAAATTCTGAGGAGCTCACAAACTTGGGTGTGGCAGAAGAGATCCCAAAAGTAGGGGGCAGGGTAAACAAACCACAAACATGGAACATTGCTGGCCTAATGACTTCTTGACTATCTGCCTCTGACATTTGTGCACTAGAAATATAGCTTTGTGCTTCAGCTTCCTTTGCAGTGAGACCATGAAAGCTTGGTCTCAGTCTATGTGAACAGGAGGACATGGTTTTATATTTTCCAATACCAGCAGGAGGCAGCAGAGCTGAATCCTCTCTTTGTAGGGTAACTGTGGCCATGGGCTATGAATGTCTCCCTGGGTGGATTGTGAGGCCTTTGGCTCACCCTCCAGTTTTAATGGCATTTCTTGCAGCTTCTCTGGAAATTTGGTGGGTGTTTTTTTTTTTGAAATACATAAAGGTCAACTGGGGCACGGTGCAGGAGGGAGCTCTGTCACGTGGGGTGGTTCAGGGTCTGAAGGAAAAAACACAAACTGGGCTGCTACCCAGTATATCTTTCCCCCTTGAGCATAGCAACTTGATTCTGAGCATCACACCAAATCCTCTCCCCACAACAACATGCCTTTATATTTTAGGGTCTGCTGGCTGCACCTTGTCAGTCACATGTCATTCGAAGAAATGACAGGAGCACAGGGGCCCACCACTGATGTTGGTCACACATCTGCACTTCATTGCTCCAGGACCAGTTCCCTGCTGGCTCCTACTCACTGGCATCTCGGTTCTTCACCATGGTCAGGAATTCCACTCAGTCAAAAATGGCACTCCCTGGTTCAGTCATGATGAGCAACAGGAGATCTAAAGGTTCTCCAG